>NW_027097264.1:0-60000 GCF_019320115.1 Miscanthus floridulus
TGATGACTCTAGTGATGATGATAAGAAGTCAATTAAGAAGGCACTAGCAAGCATCGCCATCAACAACAAGCCTTCCATCTTCGACACTCTATCGGTATGCTTCATGGCAAAGCCTACCAAGGTAAAATATGATATGAGTGATGATGATTGTGAAAGTGATGATTGTAGGAGTGATGATGATGAAGAGACATATGTGAGTAAGTGCACACTTGCTTTGAGATAGAGAGAAAGGAGTGCAAAGAATTGCATAGGAAGAGCAAATCTCTTGAGCAATCCTTTGATGAGCTCAATGCTACTCATGAGAGTCTAAAGGAAGACCATGAGGAGCTTGACAAAGCTCATTCTAAGCTTGAAAAGGCTCATTCCTCTCTCCTCGAGCAAGTCAAGAAGGAGGAAGCCAAGAAGGAGCAGGTGATAGTGTCATGTGATGTGGGACTAACATGTGATATTCCTGATGAATCTTTTTATAAGCCCGTTGTTGTTGCTCCCACTAACCCATCTTGTAGCACCACCACTTCTACTTCACCTTTGAGTGATGGTTTCACTTGTGATGTCTCACTAATGGTGGAAAGTAAGACCCTCAAGGAGGTGAATGAAATCACTCGTGCCTTAGGCAATGCCTATGGTGGAGATACCCGCTTGCTAAAGTACTTGGGTAGCCAAAGGTTTTCTCTCAACAAAGAGGGATTAGGCTATACCCCCAAGAAAGACAAGGCGGCCTTTGTCACTCCCAAAGTTAGCTTTATAAAGGGCAATGGTTGATTTTGCAATAGATGCAAGCAACTTAGGTATATAGAGCAATATTGTAGGACTAACAAGAACAAGAAACCTAATGTATCCTCAACTAGATTTGATTCTTGTTATATGCTTGTTAAGGTCGCTAATGGTGTGAAGGCTAAGTTCATTGGTACTCCAATTATGGATCCAAAGAAGAAGGCCATTTGTGTGCCAAAGACCTTGGTAACTAACCTTCAAGGATCCAAACAAGTTTAGGTACCTAAAAAGAATTGATCTCCTTTTGTAGGTTAATTATAAAGCTGGAGGAAGGCATTGGGTGCTTGATAGTGGGTGCACACAACACATGACCGATGATTCAAGAATGTTCAATTCAATCAATGCAAATGATAGCAATGGGATTGATAGTATCACATTTGGTGACAATGGCAAAGACAAGGTCAAAGATCTTGGTAAGATTGCAATATCCAATGACTTGAGCATTTTCAATGTGCTACTAGTAGAGGGCTTGAACTTCAACCTATTGTTGGTAGCTTAATTGTGTGATCTTGGTTTTAAGTGCATATTTAGTGTGGATGATGTAGAGATCATACGTGTAGATGTCTCTAACTTGATATTCAAACGATTTAGATATTAGAATCTATACTTGGTTGATTTCAATGCTAGAGAAGCTCAATTGTCAATATATTTGCTCACTAAGTCTAGCATAGATTGGTTATGGCATAGAAGGCTTGGTTATGTTGGAGTAAAATAATTAAACAAGTTAATTAAGTATGATCTAGTTAGAGGCTTGAAAGATGTCACATTTAAGAAGGATAAGCTATGTAGTGCATGTCAAGCCAAAAAGCAAGTTGGTAACACATATCCTAAGAAGAGCATGATGAGCACATCTAAGGCATTTGAGTTGTTGCACATGGATTTGTTTGGACCAACCAATTACACTAGTATTGGTGAAAACAAATATGAATTTGTGATTGTGGATGATTTCACTAGATATACATGGGTGTTCTTTCTTATTAACAAGAGCGATGTATTTGCAACCTTCAAAACTTTTATCAAGAGAATTCACAATGAGTTTGAAACAACCATCAAGAAAGTGAGAAGTGACAATAAAAGTGAATTCAAGAATACAAGAGTTGATGATTTGTGTGATGGGTTTGGAATTAGACATCAATTCTCGACCAAGTACACTTCACAATCAAATGGCCTAGTTGAGAGGAAGAATAGAACCTTGATTGACATGGCAAGATTAATGTTGAGTGAGTATAATGTGAGTTATTTATTTTGGGCCGAAGCAATCAACACGGCTTGTTACTATAGCAACCGCCTCTATTGCTATCTATTGAAATAAAAGACACCTTATGAGCTCTTGAATGATAGAAAGTCCAATATTGCATACTTTCGTGTGTTTGGTTGCAAATGTTACATATTGAAGAAATGCACTAGATTGAGCAAATTTGAGAAAAAATATGATGAAGGCTTCTTGTCGGTGTTTTGGGTCCGGCGGATCCTCAACCAACCAGTAAAAGTGTACTGCGTGTGAAAGCTCTAGTTTGGTTTTGGTTAATTGATGAAACCCTAAGTGCTAACCTAGTTTATCAAAGTGATTATGAGATAGGTAGCACTACTCCAAGTAATGAAGCAATGGCGAAGATCATGACAATGGTGATGGCATGGTGATGGTCAAATGCTTGAACTTGGAAAAGAAGAAAGAGAAAAACAAAAGGCTCAAGGCAAAGGTATAAAATATAGGAGCCATTTTGTTTTAGTGATCAAGACACTTAGTGAGTGTGATCACATTTAGGATAGATAGCCGTACTATTAAGAGGAGTGAAACTCGTATCGGAATGCGGTTATCAAAGTGCCACTAGATGCTCTAACTCATTGCATATGCATTTAGGATCTAGTGGAGTGCTAACACCCTTGAAAATATTTGTGAAAATATGCTAACACTTGTGCACAAGGTGTTTGCAGGGTTGAGATGGGTTCGACGCTTTTAGGAAAATGAAATGTCTATTTTTTATTGCAACGGATGCAAAATTCTTGGTGGTTGGCACATTTGAGCAAGGGTGAAGAAGTTAAAGTTGAAATGGAGTTGGTTGAAATGATGCTGGTGTCGGTCTACTGACCGGACGCTGGGTCACTCAGCGACCGGATGCTGAAAGGCTACGTCCGGTCGAGCTGTCAGACGGCACAGTGACTAGGGTTGAGCACCGGACGCTGGTCTGCGTCCGATCAAGGTGGACCGGATGCGTCCGGTCGAAAAAACATGCCTCGAGGAGCTTACTGGAAACGACCGAACGCTGGGGCTTCAGCGTCCGATCAGTTTTGACCGGAGCATCCGGTTAGCTTCGTAGCCGTTGAAATCTGACGAACAGCGTTTGAAGCTGGTGACGTGTGGCGTCCATCGGGTGACCGGACGCTGAGGGCTAGCGTCCGGTCGGTATGACCGGAGCGTCTGGTCAGAGCGTGTTTTGCCCAGTGAAGGGGTACAACGGCTCTATTTGACGGGGGCTCTATTTATAGCCCCATGGCCGGCTCAAGGGATAACTCTTGCACATTTTCATTGACATAGCAACCTTGTCAGCTTAGCCAAAGCCCTCCGACTCATCTCCATCATTGATCCATCATCATTGTGAGATTGAGAGAGAATCCAAGTGCATTGCTTGAGTGATTGCATCTAGTGGCACTTGATATTCGTGTTGCGCTGTGGATTTCGCTTGTTTCTCTTGGTGGTTGCCACCACCTAGACAGTTGGAGCAGCGATGAAGGATCGGCACGAGTTGGTGATTGTTCGTGGCCGCCTTCGGTGATTGTGAGGGGAGTTGTACCTTCCCCGGCGGAGCGCCGAAAGGTAACTCTAGTAAATTGCTCGTGTCATTGAGTTACCTCACTTGTGGGTCGGTTCTTGCGGTGTCCAATCGTGTGGATGAGGTTTGTGGAACACCTCTTAGCTGCCGAACCACCAAGTGTTGGTCGACACAACAGAGACGTAGCGTGTTGGCAAGCACGTGAACCTTGGGAGAAAATTGATTGTCTCTTGTCTTTGGCATTCTCCCGGTGATTGACTATATATTCATCTTATGATTGGTTCATCCCCTACACGTCGGTATAATCACCTTACTCACTTATTTATATTCTTGCAAACTAGTTGACACAAGCTCTTTAGTGTAATTAAAATTGAAAGCTTGCTTTATTATTTATATTCATCTAGTTGAGCTCTTTAGAGTAGCAAGGTTGAGAGCTCTTAGTGAGTAATTACATAGCAAGTTTGTGTGTCTAAGTAATCATTGCAACTAGAATTGTTGGATAGGTGGCTTGCAACCCTTGTAGAGCTAGAGCAAGTTTGCATTACGCTATTTGTCATACTAATCAAATTGCTCTAGTTGATTTGTAGATTTTTAAATAGGCTATTCACCCCCCCCCCCCTCTAGCCATATTAGGACCTTTCAGCGTGCCCCTAATCCCAGATGGTAATGCAAAGAGACACAAGGGTTATACTGGTCAGGCAATAGGTGCCCTACGTCTAGTCTGAGAGAGCGATCTTGTATTCCTTGCATCGAGGTGCTTGTAGTAGGGGTTTACAATCTAGGGGAGAGAGGGAGCTAGTCCTAGGTCTCTACGTAGAGTGGCGTGGATTGCTTGAGATGTTGATCTCTTGCAGTGAGGAAGTGAATGTGTGTTACAGAGCGTAATGCGTTGCTTGTCATGTGTGTGTGTGTCCCTGTGTGTTCGTCCGTCTCTGTCTGTGCATCCCTAGAAACGGCCCCGGTCACTACCTTTTATAGTCGAAGTGGGGGGATAGGGGCGATACATGTGTTCGCTACATGGCGTTTTGTGAGCGAAGGCAGTGTGTCCGAGCCCTGTAGCTTGTCACTATGGCAGCATGGTCGGTGAAGCGGCCTTGTCCTTGGTGCACTAGAGTGACATGCCGGTCACACCTGATCCTGTGCGATGTGGGAGGTCTTGTGACTTGGCGCAGGGTATGGTGCATACTGCGGATGACGTGCCGGTCGCTGTATGTTGACAACATAGAGAGCCGAGGCTCAGTCGGTGCCGAGGCTAAACCATTGTGGGGGCTCGGCGGGTGCGAGTCCCGAGGCTACAGGGACCCCAAAGCGGATAGCTAAGGCTTGAAGGGAGCAGTTGGTCTCGTACGCTGATTCCGAGGCTACAGGGACCCGGACATGACTCTCCATGCCGCAATGTCCTCGGAGCAGGTGGGGTTAGGTAGCATAGTGTAGCACGGGTGTCGGTCGTGGGCACAGCGCTGAGCACAGTGGCCGGTAACCCCTACCCTGTCCTGTCCCGGACGACATGGCATCGATATGACTCACGTCTCATTGGCCACTCCGCTGTATCGAGCCGTCGTTCGGCTGACATCGCGGGAGTGGTTGGACGTGTTGGTTGGACATGATGTCTTGTTAGAGAAGGTCGGTCAAGGAGGAGGCAACGGGGTTGTTGCCGAGTCGGTCTTGAGCGAGGCGGAGAATCGTACCTCGTCTAAGGCCTTATATGCGGGGTCTCGAGTGAGGCGGAGAATTGGTACCTCATCCAAGGCCTTACGTGCGGGGTCTCGAGCGAGGCGAAGAATCGTTACCTCGTCCGAGGCCTTACACGCAGGGTCTCGACCGAGGCGGAGAATCGGTACCTCATCCGAGGCCTTACATGTAGGGCCTCGAGCGAGGTGGAGAATCGGTACCTCATCTGAGGCCTTACGTGCAGGGTCTCGAGCGAGGCGGAGAATCGGTACCTCGTCCGAGGCCTTACGTGCAGGGTCTCAAGTGAGACAGAGAATCGGTACCTCGTCCGAGGCCTTACGGTTTCATTTTGGGCCAAGCCCGCTTCGGGTGAGTCGGGATACAGTTCGAGGTGGGCCGGGCGGTCCAGCTGAGCCTCGGATATGGTAGGGGTTTGCCGGTAGTTGTCTCTTGGCTTCAATTTTTACAGGGTCTAAGCGATTTTTTCGACTCTTGCTTAGGGGACCCCTTTTCATGGTACCCGACACTTCTTGCTGGTTACTCCACAACTAGCAAAGCTTATAGAGTTTGAAATTTGGCTAGTGGTACTCTTGACGAGGTGTATGATGTTGAATTTGATGAAACCAAGGGCTCCCAAGAGGAAGATGAGAATCTAGATGATGTGAGAGGCACTCAATTGATTAATGATATAAGGCCTAGAAAGGTGATTGAAGTTGGAGATGACAAAGATCAAGTGCTCTCTAACTCAAATATGCAAGCTAGTGGTTCTCATGATCAAAATCAAGCTAGTACAAGTGATGATAAAGTACGAGATCAACAACAAGTGGCTACTTCATCATCTCAACCAAATGATCAATCAAATACAAGCAATCAAATTCAAGTGCTCCAACCAACCAATGTTGCAAGAGATCATCTATTGGATTCTATAATTGGTGATATCTCAAGAGGTATGCAAACAAGATCAAGATTGGCATCATTTTGTGAACACTTCTTATTTGTGTCATCCATTGAATCTAAGAAGATATATGAAGCCTTGAAGGATGTGGATTGGGTGAATGCTATACATGAAGAGCTTAACAACTTTACAAGAAATCAAGTCTAGGAGTTAGTTGAGAGGCCAAAGGATCATAATATGATTGAAACAAAGTGGGTTTTTTGAAACAAGCAAGATCAAGATGGGATAGTTGTAAGGAACAAATTAAGATTAGTGGCTCAAGGTTACACTCAAGTTGAAGGTCTTGACTTTGGAGAAACATATGCCCCGATGGCTAGATTGGAAGCTATTCGGATCTTATTAGCCTATGCTTGTGCTCACAACATTAAATTGTACCAAATAGATGTGAAGAGTGCATTTATCAATGGGTATATCAATGAGCTTGTGTATGTTGAGCAACCTCTTGGTTTTGAAGATGAAAAGAAACACAACCATGTTTATAAGTTGAGGAAGGTTTTGTATGGCTTGAAGCAAGCACCAAGAGCATGGTACGTATGAGAGATTGAGGGATTTTCTACTCTCTAAGGGATTTAAGATGGGGAAGGTTGACACCACTCTCTTCACCAAGAAGCTAGGCAATGACTTCTTTGTGTTGCAAATCTATGTTAATGATATCATATTTGGATCAACCAATCAAGACTTTTATGAGGAGTTTAAAAAGATGATGGCAAGTGAGTTTGAGATATCCATGATTGGAGAGCTTAGTTACTTCCTTGGTCTTCAAATCAAGCAAATAAAGAATGACACTTTTGTGAGTTAAGACAAGTACATCAAAAACATGCTCATGAAGTTTGGCATGGATGAGAGCAAAGCTATTAGTACACCAATGGGGACAAATAAAAGTTTAGATAGTGATGCTAGTGGTAGTATTGTGGATCAAAAGATGTATCGGTCCATGATTGAAAGCCTACTCTATGTGACCGCATCAAGGCCGGATGTGATGTTTAGTATATGCATGTATGCTAGATTTCAAACCTCACTAAGAGAGTCATTTGAAAGCAACAAAGAGAATATTGAGGTACTTGAAGCATACATAAAATGTTGGATTGTGGTATCCCAAAGGAGCAAGATTTGAGTTGATTGGATATTCGGACTCCGACTATGCGGGATGCAAAGTTGAGAAAAAGAGTACATCAAGCACATGTCAACTATTGGAAAGATCACTTGTGTCTTGGTCATCAAAGAAGCAAAATAGTGTAGCACTTTCAACCACCGAAGCGGAGTACATTCCGGTGGGTAGTTGTTGTGCTCAATTACTTTGGATGAAGGCTACTTTGAGTGACTTTGGAATCAAATTCAAACAAGTGCCATTGCTATGTGACAATCAGAGTGTCGTGAAGCTCACCAACAACCTAGTTTAACATTCAAGAACAAATCACATTGATGTCCGCCATTATTTCATAAGAGATCACCAATAAAAGGGGGACATTTGGATTGAGAGTGTGGGCACCGTTGATCAACTTGCCGATATATTCACCAAGCCACTTGATGAGAAAAGGTTTTGCAAGTTAAGGAATGAATTGAACATACTTGACTTCTCAAATATGTGTTGATGCACCCCCATTATATGACATGCCTCTCCTTCGAGCAAAGCAAGGTAAAGTTGATTGATATGTCATTCATCCATTGCTAAGGACTTGTTTAGTGCATCTAGTCATTTCTTACATGTCTTAGGCTCATTCATGAAAATCAAATGAATTTGATGCTTGTATGATACCACTATTGCTTGTATGCTTAGAATAATCTAGTGGTAGCATATAACATGTTTGTGGGCTTGTGAATCTAGTGTTTAATCTAGAGAATGAGCTATAAGTGTTTAACTCAACATGGTACAAGATAACCCTTATTTGGAGGTGTGAAGAAGCTTATCCTTGGATCAAACCAAGTTAAATATCTTTTGCAAGTGATCTAGATTGAACCAAATTAGGAAAATAATCCTCACTTAACATGGTTTCACCCCAACCTATCTAAAATTTGAGCTCACCTTTTGTTCTAATTGTTGATGAAAGTGCATTTGCCCCCTACGTGGGTTTTGGTGTATTGATGACATCCAAATTAGGGACTAATGTGATCTTAATGAGATATGTTACAGCTATTAGTCCCGTGAAAGAATCAAAGAGTTGATAAAGATGTAATGGTATCCCTCAATTATTCAAGTTGCAAAGGCGGACGAACTCAAAACGATCTTCAAAGGTTTTAATTTTAAGTTTGAGTTTAGGATCCGCCGCACTATTAAGAGGGATGCAAATTTAATTGGTCTGAGGAAGATAGAGTGCTCAAGCATTTAAATAAAATCTAAAGAGTGACACTCTTGCACTTCACGAGCACATAGAATAAATTTCTGTGACTTTCGACGTCGGAAGTCCCGACGTAAGTCGGAACTCCCGACAGTCGGAAGTCCCGACCTAAGCCAGGGGTCCCGGCACCTGTGCTTCTGGCTGCTCACTGTCTGTGCACGTCGGAAGTCCCGACGTTCGCCGGGAGTTCCGACCGTCGAAAGTACCGACGTTCGCCGGGAGTTCCGACACTGACCTGACCCAAGCCAGGAGTCCCGGCCTCAGCAGTGCTGGCTGTTTGGTTAACTGTGCACGTCGGAAGTCCCGACGATCGTCGGGAGTTCCGATCGTCGGAAGTCCCGACGTTTGCCGGGAGTTCCGACACTGACTTTCACCCGTGGACTTCTGACCCTTTGGGAACAGTATTTTATGCTTATGTCGGAAGTCCCGGGATCTGCATCGGGACTCCCGACGTAGATCTGAACGGTTGGATTTTCACTTGGAGTATAAATACTCCTCTCTTCTCTTCTAACCGTTACGGACTCACTTACAGCGACCCACTTCGTGCTCAACAGCTCCAAGCAACTGAAAGCGCCCCTCTCCTTCCCCCTTTGCTCCAATCTTCGATTCCCTTAGGGTTTGATTGAAAGGAGAGTGGATTAAGTGAGAGCATCACTTTGGAAAGCTTGAGCACTTGATTTCTTCGTCAAGCCGGTTGATTTTGCGTCTATTACTCTTGGGGTTTTACCCCTAGCCGGCTAGGCATCGCCCAAGAGCTTCCATCTTGTGGAAGAGCCTCGGGAAGTTTGTATTACCCCTCGATTTCTTAGTGGAAAGCTCAAGTGACCTTTGTGGTCGCTTAGAGAGAGGCAAGGAGGTGGAAAAGACTCCGACCTTTGTGGTCACCTCAACAACGAGGACGTAGGAGCTCCTTAGTGGGGTTCCGAACCTCGGGATAAATCTTTGTGTCCCGTGTGCTTGTTGTTGTGATTGCTAGATATTACTTGTATGTGTTTGTCTCTCTCTCTCCCAAATTTCCATTTTAGGGTTTGGACTCGATCTACGGCTTGGAGGCATTACGGCGTCAAGGGAGTGACCCAACATCTTCACCAAACCACTAGGAAGTGAGGTTGTAAGTTCATTTATCCGCAAAGTTAAATTTGGCACTGCTTTTGTAGTTCACGTAGGCGTCGAAACTGCTGACGTTTGCGCCGGAACTTCTGACAACGTCGGGAGTTCCGACCTAAACATCGGGACTTCCGACAGTGACTGACAGAATTGAACTTAGCCTTTGCAGTAAATTTTTAGATACGCCTATTCACCCCCCCCCCTCTAGGCATTGTTAGATCCTTTCAATTGGTATCAGAGCAAGGTCTTCTCTTTGCGCTTCACCGCGTGAGAAGAAACAATGTCGGAGTCCGATAAGATGCAAGCCATTGCCATCGAAATGGCCAAGAAAATAGCTAAAGAGTTGATGAGTACTCAAGCCAAGATCTTTCAAGATGAAATGAAAAAGATGCAAGATGAGATGAGCAAAATGAAGGAAGAATTGAGCAAGAAAGTAGAAGATGCAATAAGTGGCAAGAATGATACTAGTGACAAGAATGAAGCAAACAAAGATGCCGCTAGTGATATTGGAGCCGGTGAGCATGCTCATGGAAAAGGAGTTTATTCAAACATGAGTTTTGACTATGGACAACTCATGAAGGGCTCAACACTACATACACCGTCCGTCAACATTGGCAAGCCACCTCACTTTGATGGAACAAGATACACCGATTGGTCATACAAGATGAAGATGCATCTCATTGCCGCAAGACTTTGGGAAGTTGTGGATGTTGGTGTGATGATTCCTACCGATGAAGACAGAGAGATAACTCCGGAAGAAGTGCACAACCTCCATCAAAATGCACAAGCCGTAGCATTGCTTGTGTCAAGCCTAGCTCCGGATGAGTTTAGAAAAGTGAATGGAATGGAAAGTGCTAAACAAATTTGGGATACTTTGAAAGTATCATTTGAAGGAGATAAAAGTGTGAGAAAAGGCAACATAGAGTTACTTCATGGTGAATTGGAAAGATTTGTATTCTTGCAAAATGAAACAACACAATCTATGTTTGATAGGCTCATGGCATTGGTCAACCGCATAAGAGCTCTTGGAAGCACCGAATGGGATGACAACAAAGTTGCTAGAAAGATGTTGAGAACCTATAGAGCCAAGAATAACATGCTAGCATCCGTGATCATGGAAAGGCCCGGTTATGATGAGATGACACCTCAAGAAGTCCTTTCAAAGCTCAAGCATCATGAGTGTCTAGATGAAGATGCAATCAATGCTCACAATCAAAATCCTAATGCAATGGGATTCAACAAAAGTGCCGCCCTTAAAGCAACTCAACAACATGAAGTTCAATGTTCAAGTCAAGAAAAGAAGAAGAAAGTGAAGGATGATTCCTCAAGTGGAGAAGAAGATTCCGATGCGGAGGTTGCATTTGTGATTAGAAATCTTAGAAAGTTTATGAAGAAGAAAAGCAACCGCAAGACCTATGGTGATGGAAAGAGAAGGTTCAAAAAGAGATTTTGCTATGGATGTGGTCAAACCGGTCACTTCATAGCCGATTGTCCTAATGAGAAAAAGAAGCACAAGTATGACAAGGGTGAAGACAAGAAGAACAAAGGCAAGAAGAGAGGTGAAGCTCATCTTGGGGAAGAATGGGAGTCAAGTGATAGTAACTCAAGTGATGATGAGAAGAAGAAGAAGAAGGGAACCGCAAACATCGCCATCCACCACTCTTCTTCACCAACCATGATCTTCCCCGACTCAACTTCACCACCAAAACTCTTCCCCAACCTATCTTCACCACCGAGGCTCTTCTCCAACCTCATCGACAACGACTACTACACCCCAACTTGTCTCATGGCAAAAGGGGAGAAGGTACATACTACACCCGTTTCCTCTAGTGATGATGATGATAGTTGTGATGAGAACATAGAAGAAATTGAAGCAACTATGATAAAGAAATTTGGTAAAAAGGCCTTCACTAAAATAAAAATACTAATGAAGAAATTAGAGAAGAGGGATAGATGCTTAGAGATGCAAGGAGACATAATCACAAAAGAAAGAGAGAAAAATCTTGCTCTTGAAGCATCTATCGCCGAGGAAAAGATGAAGGTTGAAAAGTTAACCGTTGAATTATCTTTAGCCAATAACTCATTTGGGAAATTGACTAAAGAACATTCTTCGATTAATGATCAAGTAGCTAGCCTAAAAAATGAAAAGAGTATAGCTCAAGAAAGCCTCACAAGCTTGGAAGAAAAATATCGAAATCTTGAGCTAAACTATAGTACTCTTTGGGCTAGCACTTCAACTTCTCCTAAGGCAACCAAAGACTCTAATGTCTCCACT
Source organism: Miscanthus floridulus (assembly GCF_019320115.1). Classification (NCBI taxonomy): domain Eukaryota; kingdom Viridiplantae; phylum Streptophyta; class Magnoliopsida; order Poales; family Poaceae; genus Miscanthus; species Miscanthus floridulus. The sequence goes on from NW_027097264.1 coordinate 11,890, forward strand.
AGTGATGGTTGTAAAAGATGCTATAAAATTGATGTGAATGCATATACAACTAACCTTGTTGAGATAGAGAAGAAAGACAAGGAGATTCATAGGTTGAAGATAATATTGAAGAATGGGTGCAAGTGTCAAGAGCAATCCAACAAGACAATATACAAGTTATCAAGGCACCCATCAATTAAGGAAGGCATTGGCTACAATAGGTATGATGGAAAGGCCAATGGAAGGAACATGATAAATGGTGTGCCTTGTGTGAAGTTCAACAAGGGCGTTGCTCTTGATGAGCTAATAAGCAAGGCCAACAACAAGATCTACATCCCAAAGATACAACCTACAAGCAACAAGACAATTAAGACGAAGCAATCCGATGTCCCCAAGCCACAAGCACCACTTCCACGGTGCTATGCTAGTGACTACATGTGTTGTTGGGGCAAGGATGGCAAAATTGTGGTTAAATATGTTGGTGCCCAAAAGAGAAAGGAAATAATGAGGAGTGTTTGGGTGCCCAAGTTTTATGTGACTAACCCTCTAGGACCCAAATCACTTTGGGTACCTAAAACAAAAGCCTAATTTGTCTTTGTAGGAATATTCCTCCGATGGAACAAGTTGGGTGTTGGATAGCGGATGCACCAATCATATGACCGGAGAGAAGGACATGTTCACATCATTTCAACCAAGTCATGATCAAAGTGGAAACATTGTGTTTGGTGACAATGGAAAAGGAGAAGTCCTAGGTTTGGGTAAAATTGCTATATCAAATGATAATTCAATTTCCAATGTTTTACTTGTGAATTCGTTGAAATACAATTTGTTGTCCGTTTCACAACTTTGTGAGATGGGTTATAATTGTCTTTTTACGGATAAGGGTGTGGAAGTCTATAGAAGGGAGGATTCCTCTATTGCATTTACGGGTCATTTAAAAGGGAAACTCTATCTAGTTGATTTCACATCAAATAGAGTAAATCCTGAGACTTGTTTAATGGCAAAATCTAGCATGGGTTGGTTATGGCATCGTCGACTTGCCCATGTTGGGATGAGGAACTTGGCCAAACTTCAAAAAGGCGAACACATCCTTGGACTAACAAATGTTTCTTTTGAGAAAGATAGGATTTGTAGCGCATGTCAAGCGGGAAAACAAGTTGGAGCTAAACATCCCGTCAAGAATGTTGTGACAACGGAAAGGCCATTAGAGTTGCTTCACATGGATATATTTGGACCCGTCGCTTATATAAGCATTGGTGGTAACAAATATGGTTTTGTAATTGTTGATGATTATTCTCGTTTCACTTGGGTATTCTTTTTGCGTGAAAAGAGTGAAGTCCAAGGTATCTTCAAGAAATTTGCAAGAAGAGCCCAAAATGAGTTTGATGTCAAAATCAAGAGAGTTAGAAGTGACAATGGGACGGAGTTCAAGAACACCAACATTGAAGAGTTTCTTGATGAAGAAGGGATCAAGCATGAGTTTTCGGTTCCATACACTCCACAACAAAATGGTGTTGTGGAGAGGAAGAACCGAACACTCATAGAAGCCGTAAGAGCAATGTTGGATGAATACAAGACTCCTACCAACTATTGGGCGGAAGCGGTCAACATGGCATGCCATGCTATCAACCGCTTATATCTTCACAAGAAAAGAGAAAAGACCGCCTACGAACTTCTAATCGGTAAAAAGCCTAAGGTGCATTACTTTAGAGTCTTTGGATCCAAGTGTTTCATACTTAACAAGAAATCCAAAAGCTCTAAGTTTGCACCAAAGGTTGATGAAGGTTTCATGCTTGGTTATGGTACTAATGAACATGGATATCGTGTTTTCAATAAAACCACCGGTTTGATTGAAATCGCGGTAGACGTGACTTTTGATGAAACCGACGGCTCTCAAAAAGAGCAAGTCAATGTTGAGAATGTAGGTAATGAAGAAGCTCCACATGAAGCAATCAAGAAGCTTGCTATTGGTGAAGTAAAGCCTGTTGAAGACGAAGATGAAGACCATGTTGTGCATGATGATCTTGATCCAACCATTCATCATGTTTCATCCAATGAACATGGTGAAGCTTCCGCAACAAGAAATAATCAAGATGGGAGATCAAATGAAGCACAAGATCATTCTCATAAAGATGGTGTCAACAATGAGCGAGCTCAACCACAACTCAACAATGAAGAAAGAAGTGAAGTCAACCCTCCACTAGCTCATGATTGTAATCTTCCAATCGATCATGACCTTGATGATGATGATGATGATGGCCCTATCTAAAGATCAACACAAGTGCCACATCCTAGAGTGCATCAATCCATTCAACGGGATCATCCCGTTGATAACATATTGGGGAGCATTCGACGAGGGATAACTACACGTTCTTGTTTAGCAAGTTTTTGTGAATATTACTCGTTTGTTTCTCCTTTGGAACCTCGTAGGGTGGAAGAGGCACTTGATGATCCGGATTGGATGATAGCTATGCAAGAGGAGTTGAATAACTTCACTCAGAATGAAGTCTGGTCCTTGGTGGAAAGGCCCAAGCAAAATGTGATTGGAACCAAGTGGGTCTTCCGCAACAAGCAAGATGAGCATGGCGTGGTAACAAGGAACAAGGCAAGGTTGGTGGCTCAAGGATTCACTCAAATTGAAGGCTTGGATTTTGGGGAGACCTATGCACCGGTGGCTAGGCTAGAGTCAATTCGTATTCTACTTGCCTATGCCGCTCATCATGACTTCAAGCTATATCAAATGGACGTGAAGAGTGCATTTCTCAACAGCCCCCTATCCGAGTTGGTGTATGTAGAGCAACCACCGGGCTTTGAAGACCCCAAGTATCCAAACCACGTCTACAAGCTCGACAAGGCACTCTATGGGCTCAAACAAGCCCCTAGAGCTTGGTATGATTGTTTAAAGGATTTCCTACTCAAACAAGGTTTTGAGATAGGAAAGGCCGATGCTACTTTATTTACTCGCAAAGTCAATAATGATATCTTTGTTTGCCAAATATATGTCGATGACATAATATTTGGTAGTACTAATGTGGCTTTTTGTGAGGAATTTAGTAGGATTATGACAAATAGGTTCGAGATGTCCATGATGGGAGAGTTGAAGTTCTTTCTTGGATTTCAAATCAAGCAACTCAAAGATGGCACGTTCATAAGTCAAACCAAGTACACAAATGACATGTTGAACAAGTTTAACTTGGACAAGGCCAAGCCCATCAAGACACCCATGCCAACCAATGGACATCTTGAACTTGATCAAGGAGGAAAGGACGTCGATCAAAAGGTATATCGCTCCATGATTGGATCACTCCTTTACCTTTGTGCATCTAGGCCCGATATTATGCTTAGCGTGTGCATGTGTGCAAGATTTCAAGCTAATCCGAAAGAATGTCATTTGATGGCCGTTAAGAGAATTTTTCGGTATTTAGTGCACACTCCTAATATTGGCTTGTGGTATCCTAAGGGCTCCACTTTTGAGTTACTTGGCTATTTCGATTCGGATTATGCCGGTTGCAAAGTAACCCGAAAGAGTACTATCGGGACTTGCCAATTTATTGGTCGCTCCTTGGTATCATGGAGCTCTAAAAAGCAAAATTCCGTTGCTTTGTCCACCGCCGAAGCCAAGTATGTGGCGGCCGGCGCTTGCTGTGCCCAACTACTTTGGATGAAGCAAATACTAAAGGACTTTGGATGTGAGTTAACCAAGATTCCACTTTTGTGTGACAATGAGAGTGCCATTAAGTTGGCAAACAACCCTGTAAACCACTCTCGAACAAAGCACATAGACATCCGTCATCATTTTTTGAGAGACCACAAAGCCAAAGGAGATATCGCCATTCATCATGTGAGCACCGAAAAACAATTAGCCGATATCTTCACCAAGCCTCTAGATGAGTCAAGATTTTGTGCTTTGAGGAGTGAACTAAATATCATTGATTCTCGTAACGTGGCTTGATTCCTTGCACACACATTTTGTTTCATCTAGTTAGGCGAAAAGACTTAGAAAACATTGTGTGTCATTTTCAAAATCTATTTTTGTAATTTTCATAAGTGACTATTGCTTTGTGATGGTTGAATGAAATCTAGTCCCTTATGAAAATGTGTGTGTCCATCGTATTTTTGCCCCACATAGCAGTGTGAGTGCAGGCTGAGGGTTTTTCTGTTTCTCCTGCGTCGGAAGTCCCGACATACGCCGGAAGTCCCGACCTCCGAAAGTCCCGACGTAAGCCGGGAGTTCCGACGCCGAGCAGATCTGCGTTTTTGACCACGCCTGTTGGTTGCCCGTTTCCTTTTTACCCAGCCCCGTCACTTATCCTCTCATTCACCCCTTTCATTATGATTTCTATGATTCCATTCTGTATCGGAAGTTTTTGAAGAAAAAGGAGCCACCGGTCCTTCAGGTGAAATGCATTTGTAACACCCTAGGTGTTAGGCTTGCATAATTGCACTTGCATTTCATGGGCATGCGCATCATGCATCCATTCATGAGCTTATATCACATGAAACATGTTTTCGAAACATTGCAACATATTGTATATTTCATGTGTATTGTTTTCATAGAATGAATAGTGTGCAACACCCAAGTGCAACATGTGTAACTCACTTAGTGAAACATAGTTAGTTGTACTGTGCAACAGGATCATGAAACATGTGAAACATGATTAGGAAACAAATGCAACATTTCTTTGGTTTTCATTGTTTCTGTACGTACAATGCTTGATTCTGGTGTGACCAATGTGTGGTGTGACTAATAATTTTCTTAAACAACTTAGTAATATTTAGAATGTCTTTAGCAACAATGTTCATGTTGACCATCGTACCTAATTACACTTCTAAGTAATAGTTGGACTTGTGTTGACCCTAGAGCTCTTATCTTTGACTGTTTAAAAAGTACAACTTAGAGTGTTTGCATGTCTAAGCAACCTAAAGCAAAGTTGTAGCAAATTTTATCTGGAACAAACTTTGTTTAGAGGTCAAGTCATGAAAATGTGTGGAACAGTCTCAAACATGGCCCACAAGTCAGAATTGGGGCTGATTCTACACTTAGAAATTTTCTAAGTCCTAAAGCTGAATTTAGTTTCTTGTACCTTTGTTTGGAGCCTTGTATCTCCCTAACCTAACCGAATCAGCTCGTGTGCCAATTAGAGAAGTTGTAGTTCTCACCTCAATCTCCAACTTTGTCAACTTAACCTAGAGCTAAATCGGCACCGTTTAAGAGCTAATGATCGTTTAACCTACGCTGTCAGTCATCGTCGTTAAGTCTGAATCACCATTTTTCAGAAAACGGTCAGGTCAGTCATGGCCGACCACTTCAGAATCCGTTGGCCGCGTGGCGCCACTCGTCGCCGCTCGCCTGAGCGCGCTGGACACGCGCCGGGGATGCCCTGGCACGGCCAGCCGCGTCTTGAAGCCGCCCCGCGCCTGTTCGATCGAGTCGCCAGCCCCAGTTCACATTTCCTCGCCTCCCGCAGCGCAGCCCGAAGCCGCCCGCCATTGCCGCCAGAGCTTTACCCTCGCCTAGCTCCCGCGTTTTGGCAAAAACGCGTTGCCCAGCTTACCCAAAGCCCCGCCGTGATCCCCTCTTCCTTTTCCACCGTGTGCGCGAGTCGATCGTGCATCGGTAAGGGTAAATCACCGATCTTTTCCCCACCACCGCCGGGTCGGACCTCGCTGGAGTAGCGCTTCTCGCAGCCAGTGCTCCTCGCGTCCTCCCATTCCCTCCTCTGGCTCGCTTTAGGTCGTAGGAGCGCCACCGAAGCCCGTAGGGTCACCTTTAGGACCCTTGACGCCGTAGCATCGTCGGAACCAGCCCTGCCGCGGCCGTGCGCCGCCATTGCTCGTCGCCGGCCCTGTAGCCACGCCAAAAGCTTCAATCAAGGGCACGGCTAGTTGCGCATTGCTGTAGTGAGCACCGTAGCGCTGTGGTTTCGCCGGAGAAGTCACCGACGGCGAGTCCCGCCGTCATCTTCTTCCTTCCCCTGCTTCTCTCTCTGTCGCGTGGGTCCGCCGTGTCAGCTGCCGTGGCTGAGGCGGGAGCCCAGCGTGGGCCGCTCCATTGTCTGGGCCGCGCCAGCGTCGTTCGCGGGCCGTCGTTCCTCGGGCCGGCCCAACAGCTGTGGCTGTGTTTGTTTCTTATTTGTTTTGTTGATTTTATTTCACAGATTGGTATATAGTTCAAAAATGTATATCTCTTAGTTGGTAGATCCAATTGCTATGGCTCCAATTTTGTTATGTTCCTAGTAATGTCTAGTATTTAATAAAAATATTATATGAGCACATGTTTTAGAAATTCTGGATAAATTAAATAGGACTTTGAAATGTGTTTTTGGATACATGCAAACTTGTTTGAATTTTATCTTGAGTTTCTATGGTCCAAAAATTATGAAATTTTGTGGGTGAGCTCTTCTTGATGAGTAGAATCTCTGGTAAAAGTTTGAGGGCCAGTGCATGCATAGTTTTTAAGTTATAGAATTTCTTTTTATCAATAGAGGGATCTTGTGTGAATTTTCATAATTTTTCTATAGATCCAGTATAGGTGAAATTTGGTGAGTAAGGTCCTTATGCTAGAGTAATGCTAGGAAAAATGTGAAATCTGTTGCTTGACACTTTTCATTAGGGTTTCCTAATTATGCTAAAAATGGACATACCACTTGTTATTTTAGGTACAGCAAGTTCTACTTGCTCAATGGCTTTGAAAATTTTATGGTAGTCTATGTGGAGCATGAGATAGCCACTGTAATTTTTGTAGATTTTTGGTGAGCAGTTTTACTAAATATTGCTTTAATCACCTAATTAATTAAATAAATTGAAAAAGGATATCAAATAATTTATTTAGAAGTTAGCACTATACTTTCTAGTGTTCCTCTGGTATGTGCAATAAGTTGGTAAGCTTGGTTTGGTCAAATTAGGCTTTTGCATCGTCATTAAATAAATAAGTTAGTAACCCTGCCGTTCTGGATTAATTCTAGGTTACTGGAATTCGTAGTGGTTAACGTAAGTATCACGCTGTGATGTTTACAATCGTTTTGTAGAGAATTTCATAAGCTTTCCAGAATGTCCTCATACAAGTCGTTTGGAATTTTAGAACTCTGGTAGTAATTAAATTAAGGGACTACTTGTATGCATACGAAGCTTTCAATGTTAAATTATGTATATCTTTACTATTTCTAAGTGTATGGTAATGATTCTTAGGTGATAGGCCTTTAACTGAAGATGAGCAGCTTTACCTTAGGTTATGCAAGTTAGGTACGTTGATCTTGTTCTTCAAGTTAAGTTTAGATACTTGTTTTAAAGTGATTTGAATAGGGCTATTCTTAACCGGTAAACGAGTGTCCAGTGATGTTTCGTTAAACACTTACTGTGATTCATTCATCATGAGCATCATATCATTCCTTATGCATCCATGATATTTATCTTGTGCATCGGCATGCAATAGGTGTTCCGGAGGGAGTTACGCTTCTGGAATTCGAGCCAGTACTTCCGGAGGAGCAGCAGCAAGCTCAGGAGCAGGAGGTGCAAGCCCCCGAAGAAGGAGTCAGCGAAGAAGTTCTTGAGTGCCCCGATCACCAACCTTCATCTTTTCTGAAAGGCAAGCCCCGGAGCATTCTAAGACTCCTATGTTTTCAAAATGGTTACGTTGAGTATCTTTATTTATTGATGCATTAAGTGATAGGAATTGGATGCCAACCCTTGTTGCATATATATCTATTCCTTGACCAGTAATACGTACCCTGAATCCTATTTAGGTCCAGGAGCGAATCAAAGCTTAGCCATGCTTAGACCGGTAAAAGTCAGGTGATTTCCTGTCACCTGCATGTTAGAAAAATGTCTGGTCACGGTTGGCTATAATTGCTATCGTGGAGAATAACCATGTGTTAATAATGAATTGTGACCGGGCGGGAGGTCGATAGAGAAGCGACAAGGCAAGGAGGTCTTGGTTGTGGATCTATCCCCGTCTGTGTCGGTTAAGGACCGATTCGCTGTACGTCCTCATGTCATGTTGAACGCATGCCTATCACTTAGTTGGCCGGATAACTCGTTCCGACCACGAAGCCGAGTAGCTCAACTCAGGCCGGAAGACCGAGAAGTGAAAGTGCGCACCCTGGCGGTAGTAAGGATGTGCGGGGAGCTATTGGCGTAAGTCCGTGGTGAGATTGACCACCTGGCAGAGTGGACTCCCTGAGGGTGCGGCGCTGCTCGGAGCCGCGATTCCTGAGATGTACCAAAGGTGACCTAAGGCTGCCTTCGCGAGGTATGCCTGGGTTTGTGTTAGGAATACCCCTCCAGCTGGATAGGAATCGATTCGAATCGCCGTCTCTCCCGGATAGTGAGAACTTGACTGAGCAGCGGCAACGTAGATACACTTAATTGAACTTGATGGTTAAATTGATGATGATGATACCACATTATACCGGATATGGTTACTAATGTTTGGAGTTAATCAATTGCTTGCTCTAGTACAGGTGCTAATCTAGTTGATAGGTTAATATTGTTAAATTGCTGCTTACTCATAAATTAAATTATGCTCTCATATCACTAAAGCGTTTTTTTGCAAAAGGATTGTCAAGCTAGATCCACCGATAAAGCCTTGCATAATCCTTGGTGTCATTTATTTCTGGTTTTCGACGGGTAAGTCTAGCTGAGTACCTTCTCGTACTCAGGGTTTATTTCCCCCTTGTTGCAGATGACGTGCTATATAACGGCTACTGCAAGTATTGTCTCCACCCTGCGGGGGATGAAGACTAGATCATGGGCGTGATCATTTATGTTTTCTCATCTTACTGCTTTTGCTGGATATGACTATGGTACTGGCTTGTATTTGAACTAAGTGTGTGTGATGGCGTTAAACTACTTTGCTTCCGCTATTTGTGAACTCGTTTTTGTAATAACTATGTGTACTCTGATGTATGTGGTACTTATGAACTACTTGTGAAATGGATGTAACATGTGGCTTGTTATGTTGAATTACTGTGATCTTGGTTGTATGCAAGTCGTTTTGAAATCCTTCGTGGTTTCAGTTGACTACCGGGTTTATATGGGTTCAAGTACGATGGTTTGATCACTCCGGTGATTGCTTTTGTACTTGTGCTCTTATAAATTGGTCGGTTCTGTTACAGCATTGATGCATATTCTCTTGGCAAGTACAAAGAACCCGAGCTGTAGCAGATGATTAGGGATATACAATCAATGGGGCTGTCCTACCTGCTAGAGTTTCGGAAGAATTGGAACAACGAGCTGATTTGTCAGTTTTATGCTTCTTATCATCATGAGCGAGACCAGACCGGTGCTGTGGACATTATTCATTGGACCACTGAAGGCAAGCACTATAAGGTAGACTTCGTCAATTTCTCTCGCCTTCTAGGTTTGGGTCACAGCGACCGAACTGCCACTGAGTTGACTGAGTATGAGGATCTTGCTTTAGAGGAATACCAACACATGTATCTTGAGGGCCACAGAGCTGATGGACAGACCACCTTTCTGAAGCCCTACTATTATGTTCTGAACAACATCTTGAGACAGATCTTGTATCCCAAGGTCGGTGACTCCACCTTCCTTCGAGATGATTCACAGAAGGTGCTTCAGCGGTTTGGAGATGAGTTCCAGAAATTTTCCATCAGCAGATACATTTGGAACAAGATTCATGATGCTACCGAGGATCCGGTAAAGCATCTTCCCTATGCTCCGTACATCATGCATATCATTGAGCATGTATCAGGCATCCGGTTTCCCTCTGACTCTGAGCATAAGCTACTCAAGATATCCAACAAGACCTCCATCGTTGCTGCTAGAGAACTAAAAGAAAAAGTTGAGGCAGTCAAAGGTAAAGGGAAAGGTCCTTCGGGTTCTCGCTCTCGCCGTGGAGCTGCCACCACTACTGCTCGCTCATCTAGTGACGAGCCCCTCTCTTCGTCCTCCTCCAGAAAGAAGCCCAACAAGTTCAAGTTTCTGATGACTTACATGTTTGGACAGTGTTGTGCTAGTGCTCAGCGTGAGCACGACATGCAAGAGAGGCTATATCGTTTGGAGCAGCACGCCGGGATTGTATCTTCTCCTCCGCCGCCGTTTGTGCCTCCTCGTGATCCGTTAGCTCTATATGATGAGGCTTGTGCGGCGTACGCAGATGATGCCACTTCTCGCCCGCATGGCAAAGGGAAAGCAACTGAAGATGATGACGAGTATCAAGAGGAAGAAGATGATGAAGACGACGACGATGGTGAGGAAGGTGACCAAGGCGACGATGATGACTACGACGACGAGTAGTTGGTTTCTCATGCGGCCTACCCCTTTTGGCACTTGTTGACAAAGGGGGAGTGTTAGGCTTTGATTTATTGTAATAAGTTAGTTGGTCTTTATGTTTTGGAACTTTAAAACTTTAGCGTGTATGAACTATGTCGTGTGGTGGCAACCTTATGATGGACAATTATCTATATGTGTTTGATGGATGTTTGTAGGACAAAGTTATGGTCATCTATTTATCTAATTAGCTTCTACTTGTCTCTACTTATGATGGTGAATGAAATCTACATGGCCATGTGTTGTTTCACATTTCTACTTTGAAATCGTGGCCATCGTATTCTTTTTATTTGTTGAGTGAAATAACATGTCATATTGCATTCTCTTCACACGTATCTATTTGTTCACATACACTTGTTGCACCCCACGGATTGCAAAATTTAGGGGGAGCTTTTGTCTTGATGTATGCAAATCATGTATAGATGACTCTAAATGAAATTCAAATTCTTGCATACATCAAGGGGGAGCTCTTCATAAATTTTGGGGTTCAAAAGCTTTAATTCTTTCATTCCTATAAAAGCCTAAGTTGGTTGTCATCAATTACCAAAAAGGGAGAGATTGAAAGTGCATTTGCCCCCTACGTGGGTTTTGGTGTATTGATGACATCCAAATTAGGGACTAATGTGATCTTAATGAGATATGTTACAGCTATTAGTCCCGTGAAAGAATCAAAGAGTTGATAAAGATGTAATGGTATCCCTCAATTATTCAAGTTGCAAAGGCGGACGAACTCAAAACGATCTTCAAAGGTTTTAATTTTAAGTTTGAGTTTAGGATCCGCCGCACTATTAAGAGGGATGCAAATTTAATTGGTCTGAGGAAGATAGAGTGCTCAAGCATTTAAATAAAATCTAAAGAGTGACACTCTTGCACTTCACGAGCACATAGAATAAATTTCTGTGACTTTCGACGTCGGAAGTCCCGACGTAAGTCGGAACTACCGACAGTCGGAAGTCCCGACCTAAGCCAGGAGTCCCGACACCTGTGCTTCTGACTGGCTCGTTGTCTGTGCACGTCGGAAGTCCCGACGTTCTCCGGGAGTTCCGACCGTCGGAAGTCCCGACGTTCTCCAGGAGTTTCGACACTGACCTGACCCAAGCCGGGAGTCCTGGCATCAGAGGTGCTGACTGTCTGTTTTACTGCGCATGTCGGAAGTCCCGATGTTTGTCGGGAGTTCTGACACTGACTTGCACGCACTGACTTCTGACCTCCGTGAACAGTGTTTTCTGTTATCGTCGGAAGTCCCGAGATCTGCGTCGGAACTTCCGACGTAGATCTGAACGGTTGGATTTTCACTTGGAGTATAAATTCTTCTCACTTCACTTCTAACCGTTACGGACTCACTTACAGCAACCCACTTCATGCTCAACAGCTCCAAGCAACTGAAAGCGCCCCTCTCCTTCCCCCTTTGCTCCAATCTTCGATTCCCTTAGGGTTTGATTGAAAGGAGAGTGGATTAAGTGAGAGCATCACTTTGGAAAGCTTGAGCACTTGATTTCTTCATCAAGCCGGTTGATTTTGTGTCTATTACTCTTGGGGTTTTACCCCTAGCCGGCTAGGCGTCGCCCAAGAGCTTCCATCTTGTGGAAGAGCCTCGGGAAGTTTGTATTACCCCTCGATTTCTTAGTGGAAAGCTCAAGTGACCTTTGTGGTCGCTTAGAGAGAGGCAAGGAGGTGGAAAAGACTCCGACCTTTGTGGTCACCTCAACAACGAGGACGTAGGAGCTCCTTAGTGGGGTTCCGAACCTCGGGATAAATCTTTGTGTCCCATGTGCTTGTTGTTGTGATTGCTAGATATTACTTGTATGTGTTTGTCTCTCTCTCTCCCAAATTTCCATTTTAGGGTTTGGACTCGATCTACGGCTTGGAGGCATTACGGCGTCAAGGGAGTGACCCAACATCTTCACCAAACCACTAGGAAGTGAGGTTGTAAGTTCATTTATCCGCAAAGTTAAATTTGGCACTGCTTTTGTAGTTCACGTAGGCGTCGGAACTGCTGACGTTTGCGCCAAAACTTCTGACAACGTCGGGAGTTCTGACCCAAACGTCGGGACTTCCGACAGTGACTGACAGAATTGAACTTAGCCTTTGCAGTAAATTTTTAGATACGCCTATTCACCCCCCTCTAGGCATTGTTAGATCCTTTCAGATGCTCATACAACCCGTATCTGGTGGAAAATGCAGTTTTTGGTATATCCTGTGGCCTAATCTTGATCTGATGATAACCGGATCTCAAATATATTTTTGAGAACACCTTAGCCTTGGCTAACTGGTCAAACAGAACATCAATATGAGGCAAGGGATACTTATTCTTGATGGTTACAGCGTTAAGTAGCCTGTAATCTACGCACATTCTCAATGTGCCCTCTTTCTTCTTCTTCACAAACAAGGCGGGACATCCCCATTCAGACTTGCTTGGCCAGATAAACCCCTTTTTCGATAAGTCTTCTAGTTGCTTCTTCAGCTCAGCTAATTCATCTGGAGGCATCCGATAGGGTCTCCTTGAAATCGAAGCTGTTCCGGGGATTAACTCAATTCCAAACTCAATCTCCCTATCCGGTGGAAGACCAGGTAGCTCATCTGGGAATATATCTGGAAATTCACACACTACTGGAATTTGATGAATAGGAATGACTGCCGTAGCACATGTCACACTTATAAGGTCTGTTCTTCGAGGCAATGGTACTTGGAAAGTACCCTCACCCAGGAGATCCATAAGGGTAAGTACTCGACTTCCGGTATCTATGACTGCTCCCCAATCCTTCATCCAATTCATCCCTATAATGACATCCAAAACTAGTCCAGGTATAACTATCAAGTTTACTCAAAACTTCCTGCTACCTAATTCAAGGGTTGCCCCTCGAACCATCCGGTTGGTCAAAACATCAGCCCCTGCTAAACTTATACGGTAATCATAACCTAATTCTGTGCATAGTTGTTCAAGTTTCTATGCAAATGCTTGACTCATAAAAGAATGCGATGATCCAGAATCAAATAGAACAACTGTAGGGTTTTGGTTGACAGGAAACTTACCAGCGGTTACGAGCTCTCCCTCAGAAATCTCATCCATAGTCGTACTATGTACCCAAGCATTATAGGTCTGCTTCTTCTTGGGCGGATAAGGATAGAATCTTGAGAAATGGCCGAGTTGATCACAATTGTAGCAGGGTCCCCTCACTGTCCCAGCAGATCCCACAGCTCCCTTGGAACTGCCTTGTACCGCAGTTTTGGCTGCCTTGTTGGGCTGTACTGCCATCTTGTAAGGTTTCTGGGGTCCACAGAAATTCTAACTTCTCTGCTGAGGTGGCCTGAACCTAGCGCCAGGTGCCAATGGACGATAGGGAGGACGACCTCCTGCAGGTGATCTTGCTTGGGACGGACCACCTTCAAGGGCTCTCTTGCGAGTCTTGACTGCGGTGCTGGCGTTGTTGTTCTTTTCCTGCTTTAGACAGTCGCTGATGAAGTCATTGAATCTGACATGGTTGTTGGTACCCATATGCTTCATTATTTTTGGATTGAGTCCCCTCTTGAAACTAACTATTCTCTTAGCATCGGTGTCAACCATGTCGGGAGCATAACGACACAAGTTGTTGAAGGCATGCAAATATTGTGTCACGGTCTTGGTGCCCTAATTCAACGCCAAGAACTCTCCCAACTTCATCTCGGTCAGCCCGAGTGGAATATAAACTCCACAGAAGGCCTCAGCAAACTCTCTCCATGAAATCTGAGCATTTGGAGAGAAGGTGGTGCGATGGTGCTTCCACCACATTCCCACTGGTTCTTGCAACTGATGTGCAGCATACTCCGTTTTCAATACCTCAGTCATCCTCAACAAACAGAATTTATCTTCCATAGTGTTGATCCATTCCTCAGCATCGAGTGGCTCTATTGCTTCCTTGAATATTGGCGGCCTGGTGTCCATAAAATCTTTGAAGCTGCTATATTGGTTCACTCCAATGCCACCACCCTAATTGTTACCGCGTTGAACATTGTTGGCGATGGTACGTAGAAAATCCTCCATGTTCTTCTAGGATTGTTCCGTGTTGCGCTGACTCCGGAGCAACTGTGCAAGGAACATCTCTGGGGTAAACGGGGGAGGAGGTGGCAAATGCGGTTCATAGGGAGGCTCATTGTTGTTGCCGTGGTTTCCACCACCACCACCGGTCCCTGCACCGTTAGCACCGGTCTCAGCGGCCTCATACGTGGTTCGGCGAGTGTTTGTCATCTGCATATTTCAGCAACAAGTAATAATTGAGTGAAGCTGTAATAATTGCGAGTGAAGGAAAAATTATGCCGTACTGAATTTACTGGAGAGAATAAATTCATACAATAAAACAGAGGCACAACAATCGCATCCCAATTAAAACAACATCACTTAATCAAATTACTTCAACAGCAAACATCGCGTCCATACAACCAAATTGCCAGCATACATACACTGGACTTTTATGCGTTCAGATATCACATTCTTAATCAAGTTCCAACCACATGCCAAGTCTCATAAGTTCGAAGCAACATACATTAGGTTACATGCCAACAAAAGAAAGGTCATCGCGATAGGACCTAGATACTAGTGCAAGGCAACTAGCCTACTCCTCGGGGCCATCGTCGGGATCAGAGACATCACCATCGCCCCCAGGTGAAACTACAGGCTCATCCTCGTTGTCGTCGTTGATGTCCATGCTAGCGGCGTCTGGTGGAGCATATGGGCCAACCCCATTGTAGAGCGCGTGAAACTCCTCGTGCAGTTTGCCGTTGTATTCCTCTAGCTCATTGACCCTCTGCAGCAGAAGGTCCCTCTCGTTCCAGGCTTCATTCCTTTCCTGAACCAACTATCCAATCATGCGGTCTACATTGTTGTTAGCTTGAATCAACATATGCACCCGCTGCATAGCTCTATCACCTCTCTCAACCGCCTGGTCTCGCTATAAGTTCATATCAGCCAACTGCTCCTACAAACTGGCTATAGCACATGCCTGTCTCTTTTTCTGCTTTCTCCCCTTGAGCTTATCCTGACCACATAAGCCAGTCAAAGTCCAGTAGGTACTCTCGAGGCCCTCATATGCTCTGATGGTGGCGAACATAACACTCATAGCCTGATTGTCGCTAGCCTGTCCCTTAGCTAGACCTCTGACCAAGGCACTTCCCTAAGGCTGAACCCAAATAGCATCACAAGGATCATCCCTAGGAAAAGTGCCAGCTAGAGCTACTGCAAGCTCACTGGGAAATCTGCTCATGATATCACTGATGACACGGAAAGCTGCTCCCTCTGCACCCTCAGCAGGAGTGCGACTCTCAAACTCCAAGTGCCAACCATCCCAATCTAGAGCATCACCGAGAGTAGGAACCATGATCTCTACCACTGTAAGTCCATCCTCTGCTAACTGGCTCTCATTCCAAGAGTACACCGGCTCTTGACCCTCTAGGTACCCCACATCATGGAGCACTCTCCACAGCAAGGTCGGCATGCCAAACTCGCTCAAGAAGGTGTCTGTGGTGTGGTGCTCCCTTAGGGCCAACGGACATCGAGGTGCTCTTCCTCTGGTGGACTTACGGGCGGTTTGCTTCGTGTGGGCCATCTGTAGCAAAAGTTCTTTTATTACCCCGGGGAAACATATTTTAGATGATACAACTTTTATCAAAATGAGATAATCAATTTATAAGGGAGGGAATGCATAACATGAATGAAATGCACAAGTAATATGATGTATGTACGTGCCGTACGTTCTCACAAACTTATGAAATAAATAATTTCTAGCGATGAATTTGGTGGCATACAAACGATCTCTCAAATACGTAGCTAATACGCTCTACATGATAGCGTTGTTATGTACCTGCAGAAGATTCATTTTAGCCCAATTCCCAATGAATGCATAAAAGCAGTAAATTTTATCTACATGCTCTACACGAATCCCTAGATACGTGTACAATGATAGTAACTACCCGAACCATCATCCTATTAACGGTATTGCCTCAACAGACAGAAGATCCACACATGAGGTACCTTTGTAAAACATGCATAGAACATGTAATTACTCCAGCATCATATAAACATTCATCCTAGATCGGCGGTGTATCCAATCATGCTCTCACAACTCACACTTACCGAGGCGTAGAGGCAATTGATCTATACACTACCACTCAAACAAGTGGCACTCATACAATAGCACACCATATGAGCGACGAAAGAGAAATATGATGCAAGAACCCCAAGTCAGTACTTAATTAAACCACCTAAAGTCCTTAACTGGGCATAAAGGATATGACTACTGGCACACTTTTTAGTTTGGAAATCACGTTTTTCAAATGCATTTTTGTTTTAAATACACTTATGAACAGTAACACGCTAAACCATGCTTTGATACCAGCTGTAACAGAACCGACCAATTATACGAAATTAAGTACAAAAATCATCCACCAGAGCAGACAATTTAGCAAACTTAAGCCCGTATAACCCGGTAGTCCGTGAAATCACGAAGGATTTCAAACCAACTTCCATTCCAGCCAAGATCGTAATAAGTTTAGCGGTCACCATCACATATTACATAAAAGTTTGCATCTCAGATACATCAGAGTTTAAACATAGTTATTACAAAATGAGTTCAAATAAAAGTAGCAAAAGCCATTTGTTCAAACCACACACACTCACACGGAGTTCAAATATAGTGCCAGCTAATGATCATCTCCAACAAAAGCATCAGACAAGACATAAGGAATGACTATGCCCATGGTCCTAAGCATCATCCATCGTAGGATAAAGGCAGTTGATACAGTAGCTGTAATACATCTGCCTATCTACAACAAGTGGGAATAAAACTCTGAGTACGAGAAGGTACTCAGCTAGACTTATCCGGCATAACCGAAAATAAGTGACACCAAGGATTATGAAGGCTTTATAGTAGGGTAGCTGACTCATTTGCAAAAAGAAGCATTTTTAGCATTTCAAGAACCTTTTCAAAAGCATTATTGTCAAGTTAATTGTTATTAACCTATCGACTAGATTTGCACCTATACTAGAGCAAATATGTGATTAAGCAGATAATGATAACCAATTATCATTAAACAACTTCCATAATGTCATATTCATTATAACTGTCCAAGTGTTCCATCAACATTACTATGATGAAGTCACTCAAGTCAAGTGCTCACTATCCAGGAGCAATGGCGATTCGAATCGAGTCTTAACCAGCTGGTGATTTATTCCTTACACAAACCTCACTCACCAGCTAAAGTGAGGTATTGATCACCGAGTCAACTATCCAGGTATCTCGAGTTTGCCAGAAACCACATGTACCCGGGGGTCGACCGAATGCACTTTGGTCTTATCATCTCGCCCCCGTGTCCTACCACACCTGCTCCGGCACAGTGCGCTGCGGACAATCTACTCGGCCCGAATAATCTCCTAGCTTCATGGTCGAAAGGTACTTTATCCGGCCAGCTAAATGTAAGGCATGCGTTCAACATGACTCGAGGCCCAACAACGGTCGGTCCTTAATCGACACAGACGGAAAGCACTACAGTTCAAGACTCTGTAAGTCTCTGTCCGGTCTCAACTTCATTTAATACTTAGTTATACCATGACTACATAGTTATCTAAGTAGATCCAGGTAACCACCTATAGCTCGCATGTGACAGAAAATCACCCGACTTCTACCGGTCTAAGCCAGCTAAGCATTGACTCGACTGCGGATACCAGGGTAACAAGGATATAGTATAACAAAGGTAGACAAGGTATAATGCACCAAAGGTTGCAAACAACTCCTGAACGTAATGCATCAATTAAAATAAAGCATTGAATTAATAATTGCAAACCGGGGAGAAAAATGCTCTGGGGCTTGCCTCTCTCGAAGGAGCTCGGGCGGTGATCGGGACACTCCAGAAGTTCCTCAACGTCCTCCTCATCGGCTTTGGGCACTTCCTGCGGCTACACCTCGAGCTGCTCCTCGGGCTCCTCGGGTATGATGACTGGGTTCTCGGTTTGCGATCCTGTATGATGCAATGTGCGTAAGTGCTTATGCCATCGGTGCATTGAATGAGATGAATACAATGGATATGCTTGAATGCAAGGTAGTCAACATCATCCAAGAACATATACTACAAGCACATGTCATCTACTGCATTCTCTTCTACTACTAATATGCTAAGTCAACACATCTTATTAAATGCTTCAAAGATACACCAAAGCTTCACTAATTTCTTAATCACACATAAAGCAACACTTGATTAAACCCTAATTAATAATAGGTTTGAATAGTAACATCTATTTTTATTGCTTAGAAAAATCTTAGAAAATTACTATAGCACAGTACTACCCTAAGTAGTCTACTATTAGATTTTTATGGTATTTGAATGAGTGGATTAGCCTACACAAAAATAACAAGCTATGGCATGATTATGAACATGAAAATACTTTGTACTGTGAAAAGTGTCAAACAACAGAGTTAGTATTTTTCCTATGATCTTCATAGCATACAATCACTGTACAAAAATTATCACATGCATGTTTTATACAAATTTTGTTCTCTAGCAAAAATAATAAAAATCAGCCATTAAAGGCACTTGAACTACACCTCATACTTTTTCTACAGCACATGCATGACACATATTTCTCCTAAGAAGTACATTACATAAGAAGATTAACAAACTTGGAAATCATATTTTTCTGAAGCCTATAGGTTTTTCTACACATTTTCAAGTTATCAGCAATATCCAGGATTAAATAAAGTTCTACAGAAAAGTATCTTAAAAATAACATGCAATAATTTTCTCATGTAGATCTAGTGACAAAGAACCTAGCAAAATTTATTTCAATAGATTTGGAGCAAATTTGAGTATACAAACATTTTCTAAATCATTTCTCTTTTCAAATAATAAAGAAAATTGAAAACGAAATCAGCTGGCTGAAGGGTCGAGATGGCAGACTAGAGGGGGGGTGAATAGTCTTTTCTAAAATTAATCGTGTCGGTTAACCGAAACAAGTGCGGAATTATAACTATCGGTCTAGCCAACACTACACCCCTCTATCTATGTTCTCTAGCACCTTGCAAAGATGCTAATTATGCAACTAAGGTGCCGGACTAGCTAGAGCTCTTCTAAATAATTCTAGGAGCAAGGTTACACAAACCTATGCCACTAGTACTTTAAGCAATAATGGAGCTCCTATACATGCTAGTAAGCAAAAGCACAAAGCTAACTAAGCTCACTAGCAATGCTCAATAACAAGGCAACCAATGCCTAATTAGAGAGCGCAAATACTTAGCTACACAAACTAAGCAATGTAACTAACAAGGTTACTAAAACTAAATTAGCCATGCAAGAGAGCTACTTCTATGCTACATAAGCAAGAAGATAATTAGCAAGCTACGTAAGCTAACTAATTATTAAAGCAACAACACAAGCTCAATGTATATAAAAGTAATTGCAAGCTTGTGTAACGGGAATGCAAACCAACGGGAAGAACAAGGTTGACACGATGATTTTTCTCCTGAGCTTCACATGTTTGCCAACACGCTAGTCCCCGTTGTGTCGACCGCTCACTTGGTGGTTTGGCGGCTAATTAGCATCACCTGCTAAGCCCGCACATCGGGCGCCGCAAGAACCTACCCCTTGAGTGAGGGTAGCTCAATAACACGCTTTACTAGAGTTGCTCTTCACGGATCCCACGGGGCGAGCACAATGCCCCTCACAAGCACTTCTCCGGAGCACCGCACAAGCTTCTTGCGTGTTTTGACGGAGACCACCACCAAGCCATCTAGGAGGTGGCAACCTCTAAGAGTAACAAGCACCAGTAGCTTGCAACTTGATCACCTAGTGCCACTTGATGCAACCTCACGATGCAATCGCACTAGAATCGCTCACTCACACACGGATGATCGCTATCAAGTATGTGTGAGATGGAGGGCTCCCAAGCACTCTCAAGCATGGACACAAAGTCCCCCAAGGTGCTCCACACCAGCCATGGCTGAAGGCCACTTCTATTTATAGCCCCAAGGGCTAAACTAGCCGTTACCCCTTCACTAGGCAAAAATCGGGCCGATCGGACGCTCCGGTCGTATTGATCGGACGCTGGACCTCAGCGTCCGGTCGCCCGTAGACGGCCACGTGTCCCGACTCCAACGGTCACTTGACCTGACCGGACGCAGCAGCTTCAACTGATCGGACGCTGAACCCTCAGCGTCCGGTCGTTTCCAGTAAGGTACCGACCTCGACCGGATGCGTCCGGTCACACTTGATCGGACGCAGCCCAGCGTCCGGTCACACTCCAGCTTCTGCATCACCGTACGTCAGCCTGACCGGATGTAGCCTGCCAGCGTCCGATGCTTTTAGACCCAGCGTCCAGTCAGTTGACCGACGCCAGCGTCTTCGTGACCAACTCATTTTCACTTCTAACTTCTTCACCCTTGCTCCAATGTGCCAACCACACGGATTTGTATCCGGTGCAATAGAAAATAGGCATTCTATTTTTCCGAAAGCGCCAAATGTGTATGTAAAGTGCCAACAATCATTTTCACAATGTGTATGTGTGTTAGCTTTTTCACAATCATTTTCCAAAGGATGTTAGCCACTCAACTTGCCACGCCACTCGATCCTAGTGACGATGCAAAGTTAGATCACTCGAGTGGCACTAGATGACCGATATGCAAACAAGTTTGCCTTTCTTGATAGTACGACCATCTATCCTAAATCCGGTCATAAACTTCGCTACACACCTATGACCGGTGAAATGAAATGCCCTAGGTTATACCTTTGCCTTGCGCATTCCATTCTATCTCCTTCAATGTCGATGCAACACATGCACCAACATGATCAACAATGATATGATCCACTTCATATCATCACGTGATCATATTGGTTCATCGATCTTGACTTTACTTGCTCTTCACCGTTGGCATCATCCATCGGCGCCAAGTCTTGCTCAAGCTTCACCGCCACGCGGTCCATCACTCCAAAGCCTCCGACTTGCCCTTCATGCTTGCAACCGGTCCATCAAGCCAAGTCTTGTCTTGATCTTCTCCACCTTGATCACATGACTCAATGTCATGTCTCATGTGCATTTAAGCTCCTTAATCATCACATGTGTGAGCTTTGCAATATTTTCAAGCCATTTTCACCTTCATGGCATATGTTGCTTATACACATATACCTATGGACTAATCACCTATGTATCTCATATAAACACAATTAGCCCACCTAAGTTGTCACTCAATTACCAAAACCAAACAATGACCTTTCACTGGCCCACGGCCACACTTGGCCTGCTCAGACTGAGCGAAGGGGAGAGGCGGCCTGGCTTGGGGCTTCGGCCCACGGCCACTTGGCCTAGCTCGGCCGAGGCAAGGAAGCCACGCCGGCGTCGAGACACCACGGCGGCGCGGCTCTGCCAGCGGGCCGGCGGCCATTGCTGGCCATGTTAGGGCAAATCGGCGAGCGCACGGGGTTCGCAAGCGAGTGCCGAACTTGAGCAGGCAGCTAGGAAGGGTGGAGAAGGGGAGGAAGGGTGAGTTCCACGGCGGTCGAGCACGGCGGCGCCATGGCTGATGGCGGTGAAGCTTGCAAAATGGCTCTACTTGGCTTAAAGGCGTCACAACCGCAAGCACCAGGTGCCGGGGAGTGAGGCGGAGCTGCTGGCAGGCGGAATCGAGGAGTGAGGCGTGGGAGGAGGAGCAAGTCACCGGCAGAGCGACTGCGGTGCTGTGCTCTGCCGTGGCGAGAGGAGGGGCAGCACGGGAGAGCGAGAGAGCGAGCGGGAGTGAGTGGAGAGGAGCGCAGTGCGGTCGGCAGAAGAAGGCGTGTGCGTGGAGGCAGAATCAGGCTGACTATGATGCGCGGCGGGCGTGCTCTGGCGTGGTCGGAACGGCGCGCGGGAACGTGCACGGCGCAGCGCGGAGGTAGGCCAGACGCGCGCGCGGGCTAGGCTAGGCCGAGGTAAGGTGGGCTGGCGTGGGCGTGGGAGGTTCGCTAGGCCGGCTTCGAACGTGGGCCGAGAAACGAGGCGGCGGCCCATGAAAGGAGAAAAGGCTTTTTCAAATTATGTTTTTAAGAAATTTTCAAATACCAGCTTTCAAATATCATTTTGAGCAAGAAAATGACATCTTTTGAAAATGTACCAAAAATGAAAGTTGCTTAGAATTAAATTCTCTACAACTTTGCTTTTATGACCAAAGTCCAATTCTTGATAGATTTTGAATTCTAAAATTAAAGTAAATTTTAACTCAAAACCCTAATTTTGGAGAATTATTTTTAAAGCAAAATTTGGCAATAATTTGAATACAAACTTTGCTCCAAAAATTGTGCTAAATGATTCTAGATGATTTACAATGATAGCCAAACATGTTTTACTAACCTAGCAAGCATAAATAGGGCAAAAACAACTCTAAACAAGTGTATAAAACATTCATGTTTCATGAGCATGTTTTGTATGTTTCGAAGCAGTGTTTCAGTTATTATTTACATGATTAGGCATGTATGATTAGGATGCTTGATGATGTATGATATGCATGATTTGCAGTGCCTAAATGCTGGTATAACACCGGGGTGTTACACTTGGCATATAGTTGATGTTCTCTCAAGCGGGTCAGAACAATTCTAAGATGTTCTGCATGTTCTTTCTTATTTTTGAAATATACTAGAATGTCATCAATAAACGCTACTACAAACTTGTCTAGCTCAGGCATGAATACTAAATTCATCAGATATATGAAATGAGCTGGAGCATTTGTCAAACCAAAAGACATCACCAGGTATTCATATAATCCATATCTTGTGGTAAATGCCGTTTTGGGAATATCTTCAGGCTTTATCTTGATTTGGTGATATCCTGACCTCAAATCTATCTTGGAGAAAACTTTGGCTCTGGCCAATTGATCAAAAAGCAAATCTATCCGAGGTAATGTATACTTATTCTTGATGGTCACTTCATTCAACGGACGATAGTTGACACATAACCTCAGGGTCTCATCTTTCTTTTTCATAAAAATTACCGGACATCTCCAAGGTGATAAACTAGGTTGGATAAATCTCTTCTCAATCAATTCTTGTAACTAAGTCTTCAACTCGACCAATTCTTTAGGTGGCATCCTATAAGCTCTTCGAGAGATCGGAGCTGTTCTAGGTTGCAATTCTATGTTAAACTATACATCCCTATCAGGTGGTAGACCGGGTAAATCTTCAGGAAACACATCTGGAAATTCACACACTACCGAGATATCTCTAATCTCTTTGACAACAGTTGCGCAAATCTTGCCCACTGATCTTCTTAAAGTTGGAAGTTGGATGAGAAGTTGAGAAGTACTATCAGGCAAACTTACCCTTAAAGTTCTATTCAAAGCATCTATAACAGCCTTATGCTGATACATCTAATTCATTCCTAAGATTACATCTATATCCTGATCCTTAAGGATAATCATGGTAGTGGGAAAAATATGCCCACCCAAGTTTACGGGTACCTGGTATACCATTTCCTTAGTACATAGACATCCCCCGGGCAACTGTATAAAGAAACTTTCCTTTGTTGCCCCAATTGAAATTTTATACTTCACGACAAATGTTCTATTGATAAATGAATGCGATGCGCCAGAATCAAAAAGTATAACTACAGGGTGATTGGCAACAGAAAACATACCCATCATCACTGGCTCCTCTTTCGGAATTTCTCCAGCTTGAATATAGAACACCCGTCCTGTCTTCCTCTCATCTTTGCCCTTCTGAGCATTACCTAGGATACGGACATTCCCTAGAGAAATGACCGGTCCTTCCATAATTGTAACACGGATAATTGTAACCCTAGGACATTAGAGCATTACCACCAGGAGCATTGGTCGACTATGAATTCGGGTAGGTTATAGCAGGACGGACATTTGACTGTTGCCCGGCTTGAGACTGCGGCGGACGATAAGAAGGACGATTATGATGTACTGGATGATAAATCACCCTCTGCCTTTTCTGATTTCCCCCAAAAGATCCAGACGGCATACTCTTTTTCTTTTTGAGCTCCTTATGCTGTCGATACTTTGCCTCTAAAGCAATTGCAATATTTACTGCCTCATGGTAAGTGATATTGGTACAAGTGGTCATCATAGTCTGCAATTTGGTATTCAGGCCTCTCATAAACCACCTCTTCTTCTTGGCATCAGTATTGACATGTTCAGATGCATATTGTGATAGGTGATTGAATCTTTCCACATACTGCATCACTGTTTGACCCCCTTGCTTCAAAGCAAGAAATTCATCCAGCTTCATAGCCATAACTCCTTCAGGGATATAATGGGCTCTGAAGGCAGTACGGAACTCAGGTAATTTGGTCTTAGTCCTTAGTTAACCGAACTAACCAAAATTGTCGTTATTTGCAGTTGAACAATTCAAGATTTATGTCAAGTTGCAATAAATATATTGGTATTAGTGCTATACATTTTTTTGCGTTTGTCTTATCATATTTTATACTATTCAAACATGCTTTGAAAAAGGAAAATTGATGCCAAAATTTATCGTTATAACATGTCTTAAAACTATTCGGTGTTGACTTGAAATCGAATCGAATTATTTGATCTGCAATAGTTTGTAACGTATTTCATCCTTATTTTCTTGGATGACCGAAATCTTGAAAAAGGCAAACCAAATTCATAGATCAGATCGAACACCCACCCCTAGTCCTAGAGTAGGTTAATTCCATAAAGAGCTATGTCAAATGATATTTTGTAGAGGTAATTCTAAAATGAACTACGGCGTGTTTGGCTGTCGCCAGAGTCGCTGCCGCCACAGCTCAGGGCACGCAGCAAGTAAGGCGAGCAAACTGCCGCCCGAGAATTGGCTTGCTGCAGTGCGCGACTAAAACTACCGGTTGCGGTGCACACCAAAACCGCAGCAAACTACGGCGGCGGTGTTAGGCTCCCGAGGCGCGACGGCCTACGGCGTGGTTTGGAAGCCATCCAAGCACACCACTAGGAGTTATGGGAAGGAAAAACTAGCTTTCACATGAATCATTTCTCACGTAGAACTGTTCCTCTACTGAGTTTATTATAGAGTATCGTTTCTATTAAACAGTGGTTTCCATGGAAGAGGAGTAGGTGAGAGATCACATAGAATGTGAACACTTGTGTGTATCGATACTTCCATCTAGCAATTGTATTAAAGACTAACATAAATAATATTTTCATGGAGTCTAGTTGCAAGGGTGTGAGGATCCTAAGCGCTCGTGGCAGGGCTTTGCCAAAGTTCGAAGGCTGCAACGATGGAGCTCTTTGCGTTTTTCGGATGACTTTGATATTTAGAGTTGGGTTTTGTGTTAATTTTGTTATTACTTACTTTGCTTTGAGGTGATGAATGAATTCTAGTACATTGGACGGATTTCTTGTTCAATAATGGTCCTGTTCACTTAAGCTTATTCAGAACTACTTTTCAGTATGTAACAGTATTTTTCTCTCATAACATTTTAGTATAAGCATCAGCATAAGTTAAATTTCAGCATCAGCAAGGCGAATAAGTAAATTTGGCACTTCTTTCCAGGCATATACAAGCTATTTGGTCCGTCATCCCCAACTCAAGCAAACCCTAGCGCAGCGCTAAGGATAGACAGCCATGTACGTGTGCATACCAGGAACTATTTGTATTTGCGGCAAAGTTCTATACGTATACACATCCTCTGTGAGTGACTCACGCAAGACGAGACAGAAAAAATTGTCAGTGTATTTCTTTCCAAAAGGAAAATGGGAAATAGGCCCACACACGCGCGCGCGACGGCGCACCTTCTCGCCCTCTCGGTCGTTAGGTTAACCCGCAATGCGAGACGGGCCGCCTGTCCGGCGCGGTTCACGCCCACTGACATGCGGGCCTCGGATGGCTAATCCTGTCCTGACCCCTCTAATCCCCGGGTAATCGCCCAGACCGCCACGCCGCCCAGCCCAGGAATTCCAAGTCGCGGGCCGGGCAGGGGTGGTATCCGCACCCGCTGCCGCCCTGCCGGTGTGCGTGTAAGCGTGTTCGTGTTACCCACAGCAGAAGCCAAGCCTCCCCAACGCGGTGAGCTCACCGCCTTGTAACCACGCCTGACCCTAGCCGGGCCCATCCCCGCCGTCCACGTGGCCCTTATCTCGGATCCGGCGGCGTCGGGCGGCGCAACAACGGCCGCGGGCTGCGTCCCCTCCGCGATAGGTTTACTTAGCGGAGCCCTCACCCCCGTTCCAGCCCCCGAGCCGTTCCCTTTCATTTCGTCTCTCCGCCTCGCCTCGTTCCCTTTTCTCGTCTGGCGTTCCCCCCCCACCCCTCCCCTGGCGATTAGCTCCCGCCCGCCTCCCGCCCACCGCGCTGCTCGCCGTGCTGTTCCCGGCGCTGCGTCCAGCGGCGCCTCGAGGGTTGGAGGGTGCTCGTGGCCGGCAGATCCGGCGGCGGCGGCGGCGGGCAGGCTCGGAGGCGAGATCGGCGGCGGGGAAGGCGGAGCGCGCGAGGTGGTGGTCGAGGGAGGAAATCGGTCGCGCGCCGAGGCCCGGAGGAGGCTGACGAGGAGGCCGAGCTCGCCTGGTGCTGCATGGGGGCATGAAGCGCGGCGCCAGGGACGACGCGCTCATGGGGTCACAGCTCAAACGCCCCAACGTTGCCCGATCCGATCCGTGAGTCCTCGCCTCGCCTCTCCGGCCCGTCTCGCTCCGGTTCCTCGCCTCCGCCGCGCTCACTTCCGTTTCTATGTTTGTCTTTGTTGCCTTCCATTCTCGGTGTTGGGGTTTCCTCGCTTCTCGATGGAGTCGCCGAGGAAGCGGTCGTATTTGAATCTGCTCGACTACTTCGTGGTTTCGCTTGATTTTTTTTTTTTTTTTTTTGCTGAATTCGCTTTCTTCCGCCCCAATTTCAAGTATAGCATGTGAAAATGTTTCTTTGGTTTTTTTCTCCTTATACGGTTTTAGCATGTGATCCAACGGTCCGGTTTTTTTTGTGTGTGTCGCAGGTCGGCTCAGCCACAGCATATGCCCGGGCCCGGTTCAGCGCCTGCGGCCGCACCGCCGCCTCAGGCTGGTGCTGCTCCGCCGGCGCAGCCGCAGCAGCCGTCCGGCGCCTTGACCAACCAGAAGCTGACGACAAATGATGCTCTCGTCTACCTTAAGGCAGTTAAGGATAAGTTCCAGGACAAGCGCGAGAAGTACGAGGAGTTCCTCGAGGTCATGCGCGACTTCAAGAGCGAGAGGTCCGTCCATGCTGCCGGCGCTTTGGCCAATCTGATCCATACCGTTTCCAATGTTTCCCGTGGAGCAAAAAATATTGGCTTTCCTTTTCTACTCGATACTATTGTGTTGCTCTGTTGGATGCAGGATCGACACCAATGGAGTGATTATCCGTGTCAAAACGTTGTTCAATGGGTACCCTGAACTGATCCTTGGGTTCAACGCCTTCTTGCCTAAGGGCTATGCGATCAAGCTACAAGAAGAGAAGAAGCCTGTCGATTTTGTGGAAGCTATCAATTTCGTGAACAAGATAAAGGTATAAATAGCCCAGGTTGATCTATCGTGCACCAAAGGTGTGATATGTAGCAAACTGGTGATTTATTGCACATTTTTTCCTTTCACAGAATCGGTTTCAGCATGATGAACAAGTTTACAAGGCATTCTTGGACATCCTCAACATGTACCGCAAGGATAATAAGTCTATCCAAGATGTTTACCAGGAGGTTCTATTTTCTCTTACTGGTTTGGCCATCTATGGCTACGCCCGTGCTAAATCTACGCTCGTGCTAAATTTCTGTGTTTTCTTGTATTTTTGGGCAGGTTGCTTTGCTGTTCACTGAACATAAAGATTTGCTTGAAGAGTTCCAGCACTTTCTGCCTGATACCTCAGTGGCCCCACAAGCAGCGGCCTCAAGGGGTGGTTTGGTTAAGCGGGAGGACAGGGTCTCTTTAGTGCCTCCTGCAAATAGGACCCTTCACAATGATAAGGTACAGATGACTTGTAGTTTTGCAGGCTCCACTTAATTTCAATTTAAACAATAGTTAAATAGCTTGCATGAAGTAGGATCATGCAGTACTATACTCCTTTTTCTAGGCATCTCTTATTCTTAAAAGATAGTTGACATGCCATTTTTCTCTCTCATTCTTCAGAGGGACAGAGCTTATCTGTCACATGCTGACCGTGATTTTAGTGTTGACCGTCCTGACGTGGAGCATGATCGCCAGAGAAGACGTCTTGATAAAGAGAAAGAACGGAAGGTGGAAAGGGATAGAAGGGATTATGAGAGAGAAGACAAGGATGGTGAACATGACAGCAGAGATCTGGAGATAGGACAGCGTAAGCGAAAGCCTTTTCCAAGGAAGATGGAGGATAATGCAGGTGCTGAGGCACACCAAGGAGGCCCCAGTGAGAATCATGGAATCCATAGTGTATCTGCTTCATCATATGACGATAAGGATGCGCTGAAGAGTAAGTCTTTGGAATATTACACTAGTAATTGCACATCATTTATTCTCTTTGCTCAGTATGGTATGCAAGATACTACACCATCCTTGAAAGTTAAAATGTGATTTGGGTGTGGGATGACCTTAAACAATACTGACTTATTGATATTAAGAAACAACACCATCCTTGATAGTTAAAAAATGTGATTTGTGTGCTGCAGAACCTTAAAATAATCTGGATCATAGATGTTAAGAAATGATGCATAGACGTATTTGTTACTACTATGTGGCTGAATTGAGGTTATTTTAGTACCATTTATTCCTTTTCTGTAAAACCTTGCTCTGGCATTTCAAATACGTAAGATGTCGTGCATTTTGATCGAGAAGTAATGCACAAACATGCTTACTATTGGAGTGTTTATGCTCTCAGGTCAGCTGGTTTCTTTCATATGCTGTAGAACTTGTTTCCTTTCCACTTTTTGGTTACTTAGTATGTGGTCAAATCTTTTTTTTGCTGTAAAGTGCCATTAGTATCTACAGTTGGAGAAATTTGTTTGCTCTCTGTTTGTTGGTTATGCCCATGCTTTCTCTTGCAATGTTAGGTGTATACACGCATGAGTTCCATTTCTGTGAGAAGGTGAAGGAAAAGCTGGAGCATGAAGCTTACCAAGAGTTTTTGAAATGTCTACACATCTACAGCCAAGAGATTATCACGAGAAGTGAACTGAAGAACTTGGTTGGTTTCTTGTTTGTTTATTTTATTTTATGATCCATGCTTAATGTTTGAATTTTTTCATATTATTACTCACTTCAGTTATAATATGTCTAAGTATCTGTGCAAATTTACTTGCCACAAAGTGAATCATGAATAATTTACATTGATTTGCAGGTGAATGATATACTCCAGCATTATCCAGATCTCATGGAAGGGTTTAACGAATTCTTGGAGCATTGTGAAAATATAGGTAATTTACATACTTTATACATTTGGATGGTAATCACATAATATTACCTTTGTCCAAGTTTCATGGTTTTAACTAGTTTTTGCCCCTTGTCGCAGATGGATTTCTTGCCGGTGTCTTCAACAAAAGTATGTGGCTACTAGATTGAAGCTTTGCTTAACAATTTCTTAATGCTTTCAAAATATCATATTCACATTGTTTATCTAATATGAAGGGCCAACCGCGAGGGTTGTTAAAACTGAGGATAAAGAAAAGGATAGAGATCGGGACAGGGAGGACAGGGATAGAGATCGGGAAAAGGAAAGAGAAAAGGAACGAGAAAGGCTCGATAAAGGATCAACATTCAATTCAAAGGAAGGTTCTAGTCACAAACCTCCTATGTTCTCTGGCAAAGAGAAGTACAACCTATCCAAACCAATATCAGAGCTTGATCTCTCAAACTGTCAACGCTGCACTCCGAGTTACCGGCTTCTACCTAAAAATGTAAGCTGATTCATATCATGTAGTTCTTTGTGTACCGTGTTTCATATAACATCTGGTTCAATCATGTTTTCAGTATCCCATGCCCCCGGCCAGCAACAGGACTGATCTTGGAGCCTCTGTTCTGAATGATCACTGGGTGTCAGTAACATCAGGAAGTGAAGATTATTCATTTAAGCACATGCGGAAGAATCAGTACGAGGAAAGCTTATTTCGATGCGAGGATGACAGGTTCTTATTTATCTTGGTTATACATATGGCATTGGGCATTAAGAGTCAATAGTTGTGGGCATATGAGCTTCAATGAGAACAATCTTCCACCATTCATGTTACTAAGGGCTTGTAGAGCTACCACCAATATTCAGTGTCATGTTGTTGGCCAGTGTTTACCTTATGTGAATACTGCAATAGTATTGGAGCTAAACTTAGATTTGTTTGAAAAAAAATAAAAAGAAAAAGAAAAAAAACCATTTGCTAAACTGCTTGTGCGCATTTGATTAGTCAATGTTATCTCTGTTGTCCATTTTTTAAAATCCTCTTTAAACAGCATGCGAAGCATAGTAAATTGTGCTCTCTCAGGGGGGTTGACAGATTTCTTGGAGCTGGGTTTTGGTAGCTTCGTTGAAAGCATTTAGATGAGTTATTTTATCAATAGTTTGGGACCAAATATAAGCATTTAAAGCTCTTTCATTGAGTCTACAAACAACAGATGCAAACTGCCCTTAGTGTTAAGAAATAGTTTATGTTACATGCCAAGCCTAGTGTGCTTTTATTTCATGCATTGCATGCTTTTGTTGTTGGACCATTTTGAATTGGGTATTTGTCGATGTGCTACATCTTTCCTCTTTTTTCGGTTACCTTTTTTTTTTGATAGAATATCATTACTTGTGCGCTTCAAGTGAATGTTGTAAACCATTAAGCACATAAAGAATCAGTGCTAGCAGAAATCTGTATTTCTTGGTCTAGTTGATTCTCAGAATGATATTGGTTGCTTGTGATCAAAGTTGAAATCAGTTTCTCCTGCACTTATGTATGAATTGAGCAGTTGAACTCTAGCAGTTAGGGTGGATAACAAACCAACTGCACTTTTTTTGAGCTTTTTTCGAAATTGACAGTCTTATTTATCATGATGTCCTAAATTATTTGAGACCCAACTTCAAACCGAGCTGAATGAGCCGAGCCGAAGTTGAAAGTCATTCAAATTCAGTTCATTTTTATTCTAAAAGAAAAATGAGTTCTATTGGAGCAGTTTTGAAATGAGCCACTGAGCCGGCTCAATGAGTTTTTTGTCCAGCACCGCTAGCAGTTGTGCTACTGAAGTTTTATGTCTTAATGATGCGTTCGTGTAAAGCTTGAATAGATGAAGAACATAATCCATGTTAACAAATCTAGAGGTACTGCATGTGTTACGTGTGCGCATATTGTCTTATTACCTATAATTATGCCATCTAACCAGCACAGACTCAAAACCAGATTACTAAAACGCTGTGGTACTACTATAATGAGCTGGTGACTACCGATTTTTTCCGTGCTAACCAGTATCATTTGTTTTTGTTCGTGACTGATTGATATTGTTTGTTCTTTATAACCTATACATGTGATGCTTACGTTGATTCAATACATGCTGGTTGGAACTTATTCTTAAAATTTCAGGTTTGAGTTGGATATGCTGTTGGAATCAGTTAATGCAGCGACTAAGCGTGTTGAAGAGCTGATAGAAAAGATGCAAGACAACTCAGTCAAACCTGAGAGCCCAATACGCATCGATGAGCATTTAACTCGTAAGTATTTGTTCAGGCATAAGTTAAATATTTGAGGATACTTGAACTGAATGGACTTTGTTACTGTTGGTTGATAACATTTTCAGCATTGAACCTGAGGTGCATTGAGCGACTGTACGGTGATCATGGTCTGGATGTGATGGATGTTCTACGCAAAAATGCTAGTGTTGCATTGCCAGTTATTCTAACTAGGCTCAAACAGAAGCAGGAGGAGTGGTCAAGGTGTCGATCAGACTTCAACAAAGTTTGGGCTGAAATATATGCCAAGAATTATCACAAGTCACTTGACCATCGTAGTTTCTATTTCAAGCAGCAAGATACGAAGAACCTGAGCACAAAGTGTATGTAGAAGTAAAACTTTAATTACATGTGAATGTTTCTTCTGGTTGTAGTTGCACCGTTGCCTGGTCGCTAAACTATACTATTTATTCCTTGTGTAGCTCTCCTGACGGAGATAAAAGAAATTAATGAGAAGAAAAGGAAGGGAGATGACGTGCTCCTTGCCATTGCTGCTGGAAATAGGCGGCCTATAGTTCCCAATATGTCATTCGAGTATGTAGACTCGGAAATCCATGAAGATCTACATAAGATCATTAAGTACTCCTGTGGCGAAGTCTGCAACTCTTCAGATCAATTAGATAAAGTGATGAGAATATGGACAACTTTTCTGGAGCCAATTTTGGGTGTTCAGCGAAAACATGGGTCTGAGGATCCCGACCTAGTTAAGCCGAAGAGCCGAACAACAAAATCGGGTCTTGCAAATGTGGGAGAAAGCAATACCGGAGCTGGGATTGTCTCCAAGCAAAGCAACGGTGATGAAAGTGAACAAGGGCCGTCATCTCGGGCTAGATTAGCAAATGGAGTTGCAGCCGACACTCAAAATGGTTTCCATGATGCAGATCGAACTGCCCGTAGAGGTGAAGAGCCATCAAACACTATACTAAATGGAAGAGTGCATGGTGCTATCTCTGCAGATGAAACACCTTCCCTGAGCACACAAAACATTGCTTCTACTGAGCGATCAGCAGAAAATCCAGCTGTTGTTAGGACTGAACAACATAAGGCAAATTCGGAACTTACGCCAGGTTTGTTCTGCTGCTTCAATATTCTTTGTGCCCAAAACATGTTGATTAGTTTTGTTTTTAAGTCGGCAGCCCCTACCTATTTTTTTGTGTTTTTTTATTAACCCAACCCAGAAATTCATCCCCCCAAGGATTTGAACCTGGCCCGCTGGGGTGCTACTAAGGAGCTCCAACCACTAGGCTGGAGGTCTGTTTGCTGTTGATTGCGTTTCATATTGCTAGTTCTTATATCTGAATTAATTTGTAGGCGTGAATGCTTCTAGAAGTTCTCATGATGCAGTTGAGGCAGCTGGTGAAGGCAAGTCTGGCAATGAAACATTACTTTCTGCCGAGGTACAAGATTAAACTTTGAGCTATGTACAATAGTTGGATATTTAATATTTATGTAATATGTACATTAAATTCTTTCCAAAGAAAAGCATCCAGCAAATTCATTGACCCATATTTCTATTTTTTCTTTGGCAGGGAGGGGAGACAGGGAGGTTGGGACCATCTTTAAATGGCACCAGCGAGGGAATTAAAGGGCACCTAAATAATGATGGTTCTGCGCCCCATACTTCAAAAGTCGAAAGAGAAGAGGGTGAATTGTCGCCAAATGGAGATTTTGAAGAGGACCATTTTGTTCCTTTCGAAGATGGAACATCTAAAGGAAGGGAAGGTTCTACAAGCAGATCGTTCCAGGGTAGGCCTGGGGAAGTGGTACCGTCTTCTGCTGAGGCAGCTGGTGAGAATGATGCTGATGCTGATGATGAGGGTGAGGAAAGTGCTCAGAGGTCTACTGAGGACAGTGAAAATGCTTCAGAGGCGGGTGAAGATGCATCGGGCAGTGAATCTGGTGATGGTGAGGAATGCTCTCGTGAAGATCATGATGAGGAAGAGGAGGATATGGATCATGATGATCAGGATGCAAAAGCTGAAAGTGAGGGCGAGGCAGAAGGAACAACTGAGACACATGATGTGGAAGGAGGAATATCACTACCACTTTCAGAACGCTTTCTGTACTCAGTTAAACCACTTGCCAAGCATGTACCTACAGCTTTACATGATCGAGAGGAGAAGTTCTCACGTATATTTTATGGAAACGATTCATTTTATGTCTTGTTCAGACTACATCAGGTCAGGTTTCAAGGACCTTTTGTTTTATATCTCTGCATTCACTTTCTTTTTGCTAAATAAATGTCTATTGCAGATCTTATATGAGAGACTACTTTCCGCAAAAACCAACTCTTTCACTGCTGAAAAGAAATGGAGGAATTCCAAGGATACAAACCCTCCTGATCTATATGCAAAGTAATATTTGCATTCCTGCAGTGTTAACAATGCATCATATCCTTATATGATTAGCTGATCTGTCTTTCCTATGAAGGTTTATGAGTGCACTGTACAACTTGCTTGATGGTTCTTCTGACAACACCAAATTTGAAGATGACTGTCGAGCTATTATTGGGACTCAATCATATGTTCTCTTTACTTTAGATAAACTGATTTATAAAGTTGTGAAGCAGGTAAATTGCTTTACCCCTTTGTACTGTCCACTTTGTTTTTTGGGCCTGGATGACAGATTCATTATTCAACTTCCTGATGCCAGCTTCAAGCTATAGCAACAGATGAAATGGACAATAAGCTTCTGCAGCTATATTTATATGAAAAATCAAGATCTCCTGGGAGGTTCTTTGACCTAGTTTATCATGAAAACGCCCGTGTCCTACTCCATGATGAGAGCATATACCGATTTGAATGTGTAAGTATCATTTTATGCAGTTTCTGATGATATCCATGCCTCAAAAATTTCTTGTGTTCTCCTGTACATGTGGCAAAATGATAGCTCTTGTCTTGTCTACTACAAATATTTCAGTTGTAGTGTACTGTTGGCAATTCATCATGCTTTTCTTTTTGTGAATGATACTGATTAGTTTGTGATGTCAATGTCAGTGCTCGAGTCCGACAAGGTTATCTATTCAGCTGATGGAATACGGTCACGAAAAGCCAGAAGTGACTGCAGTATCAATTGATCCAAATTTTTCTTCGTATCTTTTTAGCGAGTATTTGTGTAGTACGTCAGACAAGAAATTATCTGAAGGTGTCTACCTTGGAAGGTATCTTTTTCCAACCACAGTGAAGCTCCTGATTCCATTTCCCTTGTTTGTTCCTGATCGTGTGCCTCTTCCAGGAATAAGCGGAAATATTCAATTAATGATGAACCTTCAGATTCTTTGAAGGCAATGGATGGTATCAAAGTTGTGAATGGTCTTGAATGCAAGATATCCTGCAAGACCTCTAAGGTATGCAATCTTGTTTCGGCTGGACATTCCATCTCAGGCTTTATTGTAGTTGAGAATAAAGCATATCTGGCAATGCCATGGATGCAGGTCTCATATGTCCTTGATACTGAAGATTTCTTGTTCCGGCTTCCGAAGAGACGGAAAATTTTGCGGGGTGGGAATGTGCCCGACAGTTCGCAGATTTCGAAAATATATGCTGCAAAAGTGCAGCGCTTCAATAGGTTCCTATCCAAATCATAGGATCATTTGGCATACAAATGGTAATTCAAATAGCTTCCATAAAGCTTCCTATCCAAACCATAGGATCATGCTGTTCTAGGCTCAGTTTTAGCATTTTTTGTTTGTTTCAGACTAGAGCTTGCTATCTATAACAGTCCATTGCCCTTTCACCCTTGCAGTATCGAAACCTGGAGATATTGCTGGGGTCCCAGCTGCTTCGCTTGAACAATGATTCCATCGACAATTCGTCGCAGAGTTCCCTTTTGGAATAACAGATAGGGTAAATACAGCAAAGCGAAGCGAGCATGTAGGCCACAGCAGAAGCTCTGTTGTGCCAAAAGACGTGTATATATGTATTAGCAGCATGTTGTTTGTTCTGATTACATTTTTACTGGTTTTCGATGGTAGGTCTATTCCATCAAGTATTTAACTAATCATCATTTGTTGCTGTTGGTATAGGTCTTCTGTTCTTTTTGCCGTCGTTTTGCATTGAAGATATGTAGCCAAAGTTAAAACCTGTGTCAAACAGCTTTGTAGTCTTGTCTTGGTTAATCAAACAGACACCGTAATTTCTTAGAGCCTCTTGGTGAGGTGCATTTCCACCCTTCATTTTTGAGGCGTTGCTGCCACCTATATCTCTTGTGTGCATCCAATGCAATCCTAGTATACGATGTTTCTTGATGTTATGTGCAAAATTAGTACACGTTTTAGCCACTATTTTTGCTATTGGAATATATCCTTAAAATCTAGAGAATGTGTAAACCGTTTAAGTATCCCTTCAAATATAGCCACGATGTGTTTCTTCTTGATGTTTTGGCACTGCATATTTGGAAGCCATTGGAGATTCGTCTTCTAAATCGTCGTTTCTGACCGCTGTAGTGGGTGATGCGTGCCTGTGGTGGTGTTGACTTCGGCGTGGCTGCGTGGGTGCATGAGTTGGTGGGCCGGACCGTCGGGTGCAACTGGGCTGCACAGTAGGTAGGATCTACCGGGTGGCTCCTATGGGCCTTCTTCGATTTTTTTTTTTGAAACTGCCTTCTTCGACTTTGCGTCGAGCCCAGCGGCGCTCCGTGAGTGCAGCCACAACAAACTCCCTCGCGTTTTCTAATAAAAAAGAAAAAAAAGCCCTCACGTGAGAGTGCTTTTGGCTGGCAAAACAGGAAGCCACACCAAAGTGCTTCTGGTTGGCAAAACACGAAGCCACGCCAAATGCTATCGTGTGGACCCCAGTGGTGCCCTGAGTGCTCACCATATTTTTTTTACAGATGCTCACAACCCACGTTCACCTCTTGAACGCAACGCACACACGCAAACCCTATCTCTATGAACATCTTCGAAAACTGAATCGGCTATTGACATCGATTTGGGTCACACATACACATGTGGGGGCTAGATTGCCTAGAGGCTGCAAACGAAGTGAGGTCCTAACTGCGAGGCCGAACAGCAGGGCGAGTTCTTCGTCTGATAAACCTATGAACACCTCCCCGGGAGAATCATGGGGAAATACGCAGTGGAGGTGCTTTAGGATCGACAAGGCCACCTAGAACACCCACAAATCCGGTCAAGGGCGTGTAGCACAACAAGGGGGTTAAAAGAGAGATAATATAATAAGGGGTAAAAAGTGGATATATTTATAATAGATCGATTGTGTTGTTGGCTACCTTAATTGGGTTTGTACCCCATATTTTATATGAAGTAGGCATGGTCTTATCCCGTTGAAAAACCAATGTGGTACTATTTTTAGGTCGTTTGATATATTTTTTCTTAGATTAGACAAAAACCGCATGGGCAGATTGGTAAACCAGTGTAGGCCCAATTTGAGTGTCTACACCGATAAATACTCAAGACGAGATTGATGAAATTACCACAAACGTTTTGCTATTGATAGGGAGGGATACCACCACTAAAAGCACAGAGCCATTAAATCGTAGAAGATTCGCTCTCACAGGGAGTCATACCCAAAATCTTAGACTATTGAGACTCTTGTAACCGATAGACACTCTTGTAACTAATATGCTACGCACACTTTGGCACTGAGCGACACCACATAAGCCGGAGCTGTTTTCGCATTCGTACGCACGGAACTGGGAAAACAGGCTCGGGCTCCAGGTCTCTGGTTCTGCGCACCCCCGCCCCCCCCCCCCCCCCCCCCCCCCCCCCCCACACACACACACACACACAAAACATGGAACTGGGAAAACAGGCTCGGGCTCCAGCTCTGCGAAAACTGGTTCTGCCCAAAAAAAGCTGGTTCTGCCAAAAAGGCTCCAGTTCTAGCTGAGCTACGGAGCGCGCGTAGCGGTGCCAAACGTGCCCCTAGTTTCTTCATGATGTTCAGTTAGTTGCTTATCAGGATGTCGTGTTGGTCGCTTAGGATACTGGTATACTTTATAGATATACGGGTATCCTGTGAGTTCGTTAGTTCCTTCAGATCAGGGTTGTTTTAGAATTAGTTAGTTGGGATTTTGGCCGGCTATTGAAGTGGAGTTTTTGTAGTCAGAAAGCAAGTAATAAGATACATGCGTCTTACTCTCCCGTGATTACGCCCTTCCCCTCCAACATTTCTGAATCTGGCTTGGTCGTTTCTTTCAGAATGGCAAATTCAACTAATATGCCAGCTCGTAACAATTCTGTAACATAATTCAAATAAGTTTGACAGAGAACTCATCTAATACTTGTAATAGCAAATAAACATAATTCAAGAAAAGAAATGGACATATCAAAATCTGGATGCGTAACTTCAGTCCTGTTCGCTTGTCTTATGAGCCGTACTATTTCAGCGAACAAACAATATTTTTCTCTCGCAACAAATCAACGAACAGTACTTTCAGCCATAGCTTTTCATCTCGCAATAAATCAACGAACAATACTTTCAGCCATAGCTTTTCAGCAAAGCGACGAATAGAAATGATAAGCCGCAGGAGGATGTCATCCCTGTCCCCTGCAAAGCAACACAAGCGTTGATCGACCAGCCTGACCTGGCTTTATCTCGATTTCATGTTTCAGTAAAAGGGAAGGGTGGCCAATAGAACTCTTCTGATAATTAATCAGGCTGGCATGCATCCCACAGTTTAAACACAGTACTACCAGAGTACACTACAAGAGAAGAAAAGTGGCAGTTTTTACACTAGAACTAAACCCTAGATACAGCTAAAGCTAACTACAAACAATTTACTAGCCTTGTGAATTGCAGCTGCAGGACAGCCATCCAGCGAAGAGTCCAACAGTCAATGCCTTTGTTGTGCAGATTGGTAGTCCACCTTAAGAAATAAGAAGGTTAGTACTACGAATGCTGAAATACAGACATCTTATGTCAGTGTCACTTGAACAGTGTTGAATTGTGCACCTTAACATTCAATGAGCCTCAGTTCCAGAAACTTCATCACAAGAAGGCTCCAGATTCGTTGTTGATAAGGTTTATCTCAGATCAAAATCAGTTGAGAAATGCCTCTGGTAGTGATAAGGGATCAAGCTCCAAATAGCCTCGAAGCTTGCCACCTTTTTCATGTGTGAGATGAAAGCAGGGAATCTGGTGAGAAAACTTGGGGTACTCATCCTTCCTTATTGTCTTCACAGAACCCTCTGCTCTGTATGACATAAATACCATCTTATAACCATCCACCTTCCTCAGAAGCTGAACTTGTATGGAGGAATCCGTATGGCCAAGTATCTCCACCAGTTCATATTCACATTTTTCAAAATCCTGAGCAGTCCATCCAGGTCCCCAGTTTTTGTAAACCGCCCATATCTCACCAAGACGAGGAAGTATTTCATATTCGCATTTTCTGCCAGTATATCTGGCCTCAACACGATGAGAAAAGGCATCTGTACCAGTGTAAGTCATCATCTCATGGACATTGGAAAGCCTAAAGGTTCCAATGCCAATGGTCCGTTCTTCTTGGGACAATCTTTTCTCCACTTCTCCTTGAGGACAGACATCCAGCCATCTAACTTGTACTTTATCATTCTTGAGATCAACTTTCTGTATAAATGCATAGTAATTGGGAAATTTATCTATATCACTATAGAGAGCCCAGATCTGCCCATGTGAAAACCTTTGGAGCAATCTTATTTCTGAAAAATCAAAGAATTCTGATTCAGCACATACATACTCTGTTTGGCAAATGTTATCATCATCGTCATCAACATCTGTAACTTCAGGCAGATGAGTGTTATGCTTGATTTTCTCTTCCTTTGGTGTCTTTGTAGGGATCCCTGCATTCACAGATTTTGTATGTTGCCCCTGCCCCACATTCATGGATCCTTTGCGATCTCCACTGGACAAACCAGCATGTTTGGAGTCACGGTCCTGACTTCTTACAGAACTGCATTCTGGGTTAGCAGAAGGAAAAGCCGCTTCCAAGTTGAAGGGAAGCGCTGCAGGATCAAGTTCAAGAGATCCTTCTGGAATGCCTTGTTTTTCAGTTCCGCTCATCAAATGATGCGGGACACAATGAGAGAACCTTAGTGTGTCACCCTGAGGTATCACATATGGAGCTGCCTCTCCAGACTGCATAAATAAGCTAACATAGCCTTTTATCTTCACAAGCGGCATGACAATAATGCTAGTGCTCGTGGTGAGATCAGAGAGGACTTGAACAACTTCATACTGATGGTTCAACTTTTTGTGATTGCCAGCGTCTGAGCTCCAACCAATATCCCATCCCTTAAAAAGGGCCCAAACTTCACCTTTCCTTGGATATATTACATAGCAGTTTTTTGTCTTGCTTCTCTCAAAAGATATAGTCCGAGAGAACATACTAGTCTCTTTAGTTGTCTCTGACTGTCCATGCTTAAAGTGTCCACAGGCAACAGGCAGACCCCTGTAAGACCATGCCGCCTCCGCTTTATTTGCAGGATCAAACTCCAGCCAAACAAAATGCAGCATAAACTTTGGACTAACTTTTACCTTTGTGATTCGAGCATAAAATCTAGGCATACAGCCTTGATCATCATAGACAGCCCAGATCTGGTTGGCTCTAAATTGACTTACATCTCGAAGTTGATCAAAATCAAAAAATTCAGGATCTGGGAAAGTGTATTTATGATCTTCTGAAGCATCATCATCGTTTAGAACAGGACCATTGGTGCTGACAAAATGAAATAGCTTTTCTTTGCCATCACTATTTTCTCCAGCATGCATTGTTTCTCTCTTCATCTGTTCAACTCCATTGAAAGTCTTCTCTCCACATGGCATACCATCATTCTTTGTATCTTTCATGTTACTGCAGTTACTCACACCATTTATAGGACCATTATGGCCAGCAATGTCTTCATTCAGCTTTGCTGTTTTATTGCTTTGATCACCATGGAACAGACCATTTTTTCTTAACCTCTTCAAAGCAGGAGAATCCACAAAATCACCCTCAACTGTGTTATCATCTTCAGCATCATCATTATCATCATCACTATTCTCATTATACTTAACTTCTTGCTTCCGCCTGCTAGATCTGCGAGTTTGTTGACCTGGCCCTGCACTATTTTCAGCACCATGTTTTAGAATCTCTTCCTCACTGTCGCTGCTGGTTTCTGATACGCTAGACTCACTAGATTCAAATACCGCCCTCCTGCCCCTTTTCAATCCAGCAGTTGAAGCTTTTGAAGGATTCCTGGTGGCCCGGGCAGATTTCATTTTGTTTTTCAGCCCACCTGCGTTAACATGATGAGAACCTATATTAACATGAACTCCTGAAGTGGCAGACCAACTTTTCTGACCAGTGACATTTGTTTGAGGGCCTGCAGAGTTCTGTGGCGCGCCTGCATTTTTCCAAACCCCAGCAGATCGCTGATTTGCCCCAGAAGGAATAGCTTGGTCCTTCAAATCATGTGCGATAAATGGCTTCAAACAATTCTGACAGCGCAAAGCCTTCTTCAAGATCGAGAGGTAGTACTGATATCTCATGCCACAAGCTGGACAAATAGTCCAAAATGTTGTTTGCGGACCTGTAGGATTTGAGGCTTGATGCAGATGTTGCTGATGCATATTATGGAGATTCACAGGAGTAGAACTAGATCTAGCAGGTGCAGGTCTTTTTGGTGCCTGATGATTGGGTCTTGTTATAATGCTTCTGAAGGTGTTTCTTTTCATGTCATGCACAGAACGTTTTGACCGGTCTGTAAGAGTTATGTTTGCTTCTCCAACTAATTTGAATGCTGCCTCCGCGCCTCCAAACTTGTTCTTGTCAGGGTGTAGCAAAAGGGCAAGCTTACGATACTGCTTCTTTATCAGTGTGTCATCAGCATTTACAGGTACTTGCAGTATTCCGTACCAATCAATCTCAGTATTCACCTTAGCTCCAGCAGCACAATGAACATCACAAACAGTTAACATTTTTGGAATGTCAACGTCATCCACTTCTTTGAGGAGTTGCTGCGCCTTGATAATCATCTTTTTTGCACCAACAAAATCCTTTTCCAGCATTTTTCTTTCTGCAAGTGCTTTCGCTCTAGCAGCCTCATCTCTGTTGCACTCCATGTAAACAAGTAGAGAAGTTTGTATTGTTGCAGAAATGTTATGGAGTGCTAACACGGTATGTTAGTAACCACTGGAGTAGTTCTCTAATAATAAGATGTGCAATGCAGGTTGTAGAAATCTTTGGCTGCACATAGAAATATGCGAACAAAAACCAACAGCAAGTTTCTGCAAAAAAGTAAACAATGTAGTTAATAAAACAAACATGCCAGCATAACAGCAATTTTCTGCAACAAAATAAACAATGTAGTTTTTGTAATATTCTACAATTAGCACAAAAATTCTTACAAATTACAGTATGGTCAGCATTCAAAGTGATAAAAAACTACAAATATGCATCCACAATTCAAACATGAAATCCCATATGACAATCCCCTGTTGTAGTCAAAGGCCCAAATGCATCCCTGTCATCCAGCAAGAAGCGGGAAAAACTCATAACACC
The DNA here is from genome assembly GCF_019320115.1 of Miscanthus floridulus. NCBI lineage: Eukaryota > Viridiplantae > Streptophyta > Magnoliopsida > Poales > Poaceae > Miscanthus > Miscanthus floridulus. Next base: position 54,250 of record NW_027097264.1, read on the forward strand.
AAATAAGAACATATGAATAAGTCCATATCTCGCTCCTTTTCCGTTTCTCTAATTTTGACCCTAACTCCAATAACTTTTAGTTTGAGTATCCCAACTTTCAATTCCATTTAGTTTTGACCCCTAAGCCCAGTAAAAGTGGTTTTTGGATTTAAGTGAGGAACAGATACTCAAACACCTCCAAATTTTTCGGAAGAAACACTCCAGATTTGGGACACAGGGAACCCCACAAAAAACAACTGGAGTTTATACGTTCTAGAAGTTCCAAATAAAAGATTCAATACGTCAACAAAAATGAAAGGCTTTAGAAAATTCCAAAAAAACATATAAACCTTGTCACCAATGACGAGAAATCTCTGCATCATCCATGATGACTGGCATCCAGAAATTTGCACTGTAGCTGAGGTGTGCATGCACCAGAAATCTCTTTTCAAGATTTATCGAATCATTTATTTAAAGTTTGTAGAACTTGTTTCACAATTTTTTGTGGCTTGTTATTTTTTTCTCATTTTAATTCTAAAACCACCGTCACAACAGTCCTAAACAATTTCGAGCAGGTTCTAGTGCTAAAGTTTAACATTAAGAAAAAGCAAAGTTGAGGTTTCTACACACTAAATGGTCATGGAGTTTGTGGGATGGGGGGATTAAACAAAATGGAGAGAGTTAAGGGGCCAAATATGGACGTACTTCAGAGACAGGGCGACAAATTAGAAGAGAATAAAGAGCACGTACAAGCTTACAATAGCTGTAACATGGCACAAAGAATACTTACCTGTTATCAACGATAATCATCAGTTCATCATTGCATGCAGAGAAGCAGAAGCTTGCCTGCATAAAAAGTGATCATCAATATGTGTTCAAATTTCACTATGCTATATATCGTAACAAAGTCTTTTTACAATAAAAGAAACACACAACAATTTTAGATTGACAGCATAATTTAAACATCAGATTCAGTACTAAAAGTTGATATTGAAAATATAGCAAAATTGTTGCCCTTTTGGGCCAAAGATATGTAGCTCTTAGTACAATCTTTATTTATTTATTTATGCAACTAAGTCCAAGGTGGCAAGAGAGGAGGAGGGTTAAAAAGACGAGCTTTCACCCATTTGATATAGATGGAGAGGACTTTAGGTATTGACTAATGACTAGAAAGACTTCTTTCTGTCTGCATGAAAGGCGAAACATATACAACAGCAGAAAAAGCAATCCTTAGTTATCAAATATACATGGACATTCTTGTAATCAGCCACTAACACCCAACTATTCAGCTACGCATGCACACAATAACGTCTGTGGCCCCAGAAGCTCAGGCACCCTCCATCTGAGAAGAGATGTCCTCAAGGGTCTTACAGAAACCCCAACCAAACCAGAAATGGACTCATGGCTACTCAAATGAAATCTAGGTTTGGAAGCACCACCTGTTCCATGCTCCAAACACCTTCAAACAAAAGAACAGACATTGGTGACCAAACCCGCCCCAAAAAACACATGCAAACAAAATTACTCGCTACCATATCCCGCGGGGGCGGACCTACCAAAGGGACATGGGTGTACACATGTACATCCGACAATTTTTTCCAAAAGGTTCAGGAGGCATCAAATAGCCAAATAGCTTTAGGTTAGGGTTTGGGTGCTCGGCTTCGCACAGCAGGAAGGGAAGAGACGGGATGGGAATACCTGGTGGGTGCTCGTCGCCGGCGAATAGAACGACGAAGGCCTCGGCACCTGGCGCAGGGCAGCACCGGCGGCGGCGGCCCACCAGTCGTCGGAGAGCGAGAGCGGGGTGAGACTCACACCAGTCGTCGTCGGAGAGGGAGAGGGGTGCGAGATGGCCGCTGGGTCGACCGTGAACGGAAGGGGGGAATGCGGCGGACGGCCGGCCCAGACTCTGGTTGCTCGGCCCGGGAGAGCGCGAACGGGCCTCCGCCTCGGCCGTTATTTTCCACACGTTTCCTTTGCATCTGCTCATATCTATCCTGACCATGCGTGCTGGCCCCTTTGGAACATAGGATTTATGATAGAAGAAATTTTGTAGGATGTAAATATACAGTAATTTTTCTATGTGGCCCTTTAGAATAAAAATATTGGTCATTTTGAACCATATAGAATTCCTGTGGAATGGCTCGACCTATAGGAAATTTAGAGGAAATCTAAGATGAGGTCCAATCACTTGGAAACTTTTCTTTATACCTATGTCTCTCTGTTCTAATTCATATGTTTGTTCTGTGATGTATCCACATGCTCCGTTAGAAACTTTCATGCATTTTCGAATTCCTATGTGTTTTCGTGGCTGTTGTGGATGAAGTTTTAAAGAAAATCGCAAGATAGAGAAAGAAAGAAAAGGAAATCACTTTGATTTTGAATTACAAGATCAATTTATGGCAAGCGGTAATGCTATGGTGCAGGTGTCCATCTGCTTGGATGCTCCTTGGTGGGCCGCGACGCCAGCCCAACAATCCCCTCCCATCCCCTCAAGAGTTTATAAAAAAAAATCATCTCGTCCATCTTATCCTCTTGTCCACTCATTCCTATCCGCTCCTGCACCGCACCTCCGGACGACATGCCGTCGCAAGGTCCCATGGCAGGATGCTCTCTCTTCTCCGCTCCCTCCCTAGCATGAAGCGCCTGCTCTAGCATCTCTTCCGCGTGGCCAGCCCCTTCATGCGTTGCTCCTTCCTGCGAGGCACCTGACCCCTCCCCACGCTGCATCGCGCGCCCACGTCACACCCCATCCACCTCACCCATCGTGGAAGGGGAGGCGGGGAAGGCTTGCGCCTGCACCTAGGCCGGCACCCCCATCCACCTTGCGTTGTCGGCAGGAAGGGGAGGCTTGCGCCACCGCAGTTCCCCGCCAGGTAGTCCATGACCGTGCAGGCAAATACTATGTTTTCAAGTGTTGCAGGCGTTTCAAACATGTTTCAAGGATTCATCTGAATGTTGCAAAAGTTGATTTGAGATGTTGCATATGTTGCAAAGGCAATATACGCATGTTGCAACCTATGTTTCAAGTGTTTCAGGTGTTTCAAATGTTTGTTTCAAATGTTTCACATGGATGTTTCAAAAGTATATCATGGTGTTGCACATGTTGTAATGGCTACACATGCATGTTTTAAGGGCACGTTTCAAGTGTTTCATCTATTTTAGACTTATGTTGCAAATGTTTCATATGGATGTTTCAAAGTGGATCTTGGTTTTGCACATGTTGCATGTGGCAGAACCGCCCGAAATAACACACCTTCGGAGGCACTCGTCTTCCACCAGACACTAAGCACCCCGAGAGCAGGCTACATCGAGCGGGTTCCGTCGAGTACACCCCAAGGGAGAGCCCGAATAATCCACATTTTCCATCAGGATCCAATAATGATAATGAGTTTACATTACTTAGTCTATTTCATACATCCAGAGTTCTTAGAAATATATTATTACAGTGCCAAATTCAGAGTGCGGAAATTTAACAGCGGAATAAAAAGAAACATCTATCGATAATATACAAGGATCCGTCTGTGCCCACTAAAAGAATCCTTCATACAATGGCTACTCCTCAAGCAGGACCTGTAATAGGGGTAAATAAACCCTGAGTACACAATGTACTCGCAAAACTTATCCGACTAGTGGGAATAATTTTCCGACTCCAAGGAATATAATAAGCTTTATGGTTTGTTGGGTTTCCTTTTTACAGAAAGCAATACTAATAGTGCATCCTTATATATGTTTATTATTAGCAGTCATGATTATTTTATTATTTAGCCATTCTAAGTAAGCACCTATTCTACTTTCAAGCAGGAGTTGAGCAAACAGTTCCATTTCACCATCTTTCCTCTTTCAGTTCTTACTACGGTGCTAGAGTGTAGACAAGCCATACCGGATCGCCCAGCGATTCACGAATCAATGTGCCCAGCTGAGTACCCCGAAACACATGCCCCGCTTGTACCCTAGACATAAGCAAGACCAACCCACCACTCTCCTATCACGGGGTCTAGGTCCCCATCTAAACTTAGACTCCAAGCCCCTGCTCCTAAATCCTAGACTCAGTGCGGTGCTTAGACCTCCACCATCCCTACCTCTAATTAGTCAGTCCAGAAAGAGCCGAAACCCATGATAAGAGAGCAACAAGTCTTCCCTGCGCCCATACCCAAGTATGTGCTTGGGATAATAAGTCTGTGACTTGCCTAGAGTCCATTGCAACGGGCAGTCCTTAACCGACACAAACAGGGAAAAAGTATAACCAATCTATGCCCCGTTGGTCGCACGACACAACCTCTTACACCCACCAATACCCAAATCATATCCTTGCCCGGTCTCCATTTTTCATTTCCACCATTTTATCATGATTGATCTTAATAATCACCTATTATGAGTGATGGTAGGTTACTCATGCTACCGAAATCCTAAGCATAGCAGTTACTCGACCTATACTAGTAGGACTCCTAGGTTGGTATATCTATGCATGTAGTTTCCATAAAATGACTGTAACATAAATGCATATCATATATATATTCAGTGATCATTCAAAATAAGGTTATGCACCGGGGTTTGCCTTAGGCAGGCGGGGCGTCAACAAAGTCAGCAACTGATGGCTCCGAAGCTCCCTCCTGAATGAGAATCTCCACCTCGTACTCTTCAATGATCTCCTCGTACTCCTATTCGCCCGCAGGCATGAACTCTACCAACTCATTATCTACATACATGAAATGATGATGCAATATTTAGTAATACGGCAACAACAATTCTTAAAATAAAATACATCTATCAAGCTACTAAATTAGCTCTACCGACTAAGACGCTAAGTTGCCTATCATTTCCACTAAATAGGTATGAAACATTGCTTGTATTAACTTAGCAATTAAAGGTATTCTTACTATTAATACCGATTTACTATACATATACTAAAACAAGGAGTACTAGCTACTATATTTATCAAATTATTTTAAGGCTACAAAAATTACAGTGAGCACATAATAATATAATGAATCTACTATAAAAATTTCATGGTCAAAGCTATTACCAATTTGCCACAAAAAATTCCTACAAATATTAATCTAAATAATGCTAAGCTTTCCTAAATGAATGAATGAGTCTATCATTATCATAGATAACTGTAAACCAACTACACCAATAGATAGATCACATTTTTATGAACCTAACAAATTTTGTGTCACTATTTTTGGACACCTACAGATTTTACTATAATTTTTCAAAGATCAGCTCAAAACTAAATTGAATAATCCTTTACTAATTCATTGGAAAAAGGAAAAGTAAATTCAACCCGCGCGGCCCGTGAGCGAGCGACGCAGCCCACTCCCGCGCATCATGCGCGCGTATGCGTGATCCACTGACATGGCCCATGCGGGCGTGGCCCAACAGCGCGGCGACGATCCACAACGGGGAGGCCCGTGCCCGATCATTTTGCGAAAACACCCTTGGGCTACCTGGTAATAGTGCGAGCACTAAGCGCACTATTCTTTCAGTCTGCGACTATGCAAAATGGCCCTTGCAACAATCTGTCTTTCACATCGGGGGGTCCTGATCTGGCCGCGCACGTCGGCGCGGCAGCCGATGGCACCGACAACCCCTGCTGGGCAACCGGGACCCACCTAGCCCTATCTAAGGAGCTGGTACTTGTCTAGGCGCGAACGCAAAATGCTAGGTGATGAAAACGTGAGTCGGGACGCCGTAGTAAAGTCAGACCATGGCGACGGAGCTCCTGCAACAAAAGCAGTGACGTTCTAGTGAGCTACAACAACGCCAGAG
>NW_027097265.1:0-60000 GCF_019320115.1 Miscanthus floridulus
CATAATTTTATATACTAATTTACCATAATGTCAATACATATTTACGATAGTTGGGTTACTATAGCACATGGGAATATTTACCATAACGTTATAGTAAACCACTTAGTAAGGAGTTACTGTAAATCTCGTAAATTAACATAGTAATTATCGTAACTCAAAGTGGCTACAGAATAAGTTATTCTGCAGCCAGCTATAGAATAGTAGTTCTATATATATATATATATATATATATATATATATATATATATATATATATATATATATATATATATATATATATATATATATATCAATTCTTATCTTAGGGAAACTAAAAGAACGTGGCTTTACCAATTGGATTGGAAGCAAGCGACTAACTGGAATCAGATGGTGTCGCGCTTCGGCGCACAGGGCCTCAGGTAGGCTCCTCCAGGGGTCCTCACGATCTCCAACGTAGCTCCGGCGCAGCAGCATCATGGTCTCCTCCGCCTCCGGCATCACCAGCTCCGGCTCTAGCGTCGATGGATCTGGATCCACTACACCAAATTCGTACGGTAGGAATGGAGGCATTTTTATTGTAGGAGCGGCTAGGACTGAGGGCGTCCTTACAGTGGGTGTCCTCAGGCCCCAGCAGCCTAGCCGCCCCTACAGATGGCACTGTAGGGGTGGCTGGTAACCTGAGCCGCCCTACAGTTGGGGCGGCTCAATCACTAGCCGCCCCTGCAGTGACCATTTTGTAGGGGCAGCTGCCACCAGCCGTCCCTGCTGTTCTATTGTAGGGGCGGCTGAATCACCAGCCGCCCCTACTGACGGCGCACGAATAAATAGCAGCCACCCCTTCTTCCACCTCGGGATATACTCTTTTACCAAAAAAAAAGGTTGGGAGGAAGGTTTTGATTTCAAATCCTTTGATGAAGAGGCTCTAAAAGGTAAGGAAATGCTTCTACAACTCTTTATTTGAAGTTTAATTCGTTGGTTAATAAGTAATTTGATTTTTGGTTTTCTCTCTCTTCTATGGAGCTTGAGCTAGTTATGAGTGAAATTAGACCCTAATTTTCACTATACTATGGTAAATTAGGTAGGAAAGTAAGATTGCACCCTTTGTTAGTACATCTTTATTGATTTTAGTGTAGTATTAGTGAAGTTTGATGCATGTGTCATGAAACCCTATATCTAGGTCTAGGATTTTGTTTTTTTATTCTTTTTCAATTTTTTCTTTATGTGACTAGGGTTTGCATGTAGGTGAATGTGTAAGATTTTAATTGTTGCTAATGTGTAAAATATCCTCTATCATGGCTACTAATTATCATTTAATATTTATTTTGATTCTTTTCTATAATATGTGTTTATAATTTGTTACGGATAAATAGGCCATTAATTAATTATCCTCTACCATGAAATTGGAATGGAGTTTGCATAAAAGGTAGTGGATGAAATATTAAATGTTGCTAATTGTTTTCTTTGAAATTATTTATTTGAACCTATTAATTTATATTTTAAAATATTTATGCATTAATAGTCAATTAATTAACTATCCTCTACTACCATGATGCGTGTCTCAGGTATATACAATTATTCTCGAGTAATATTCTTTTTTTTGTTGTTTTGTTTCTATAAGATGGACTACATGAACTCTTGGATGTATGGTTCGTTAAGACACGACACTCTTTTTCATGATGAGGTGGACAAATTCATCAAAGCCGCAGAGAAGCATGCAGCGACGTTGAAAGAGAATAGTGACACGATTATTTGTCCCTGCAAAGATTGCAAGAACCTTATTGCATTTCGAGATGTGAGTCCCATCAAAGAACATCTGATTAGGAGAGGATTTGTTCCGGATTACACAGTGTGGATTCATCATGGTAAAACAGTGGTTGTTGATGACAGCAACGATGATCTAGCTGATGAAGCTGAAACCCAAGCATACTTGTCCTGATTCACAGACGATCTTGAGCAACAAATGAATCGTGACTATAGCAATCAACAAGGTGGTGGCTTTGGCAATGAACAAGGTGGTGATGATGCTGGTGGTGTCAGCAATGATGGCGAAGCACGTGAGGGGGATGCAGATGACGGTGACAACTTGGACGAAATGCTTGGGGCCTTTGGACCAGAAATATTAGAAAAGAGCAAGAGAGGTCTAGAAAATCTTAAGAGGGTGACAAAAGCATTGAAGAAGACTGTGTATGATGCTGAGAAGGGCTGTCTGACATACTTCACACTACTATGTTTTGTGCTTGAGCTACTCATCCTGAAGGCTAAGTACGACTGGTCGGACTGCAGTTTCAATGATCTGTTGTGCCTCATGTCACGGTTGCTCCCATAGCCGAACACAGTTCCCGCCAACACATACCAAGCGAAGAAAGTTATAAGTCCACTCACATTGAGGGTTGAAAAAATCCATGCGTGCCCCAACCACTATATCCTTTTTCGGCGTGGCACATCATTCGAGACTTTAGATACATGTCCTAGGTGTGGGGCTAGTTGGTACAAGAACAATGACCTTCAAAGTGGGGTGGAAGCCTCCACAAGAAAGAGGAAGAAGGGTGGGAAGAAGGTGGTGCAAGAATCTCAACCCCCAGAGGAAACTCCATTAGGCAATGATGCAAATAAGAGAAGAATTCCTGCCCTGGTTATGTGGTACTTGCCAGTGACCGACCGCTTGAGGCGTATGTTCCTAAACCCTAAGGAAGCCGCACTGATGACATGGTGGGATGATGAGCGCAAGGTGGATGATGATACGTAGCGGGACAAAGGAGATCAGAGGAAGGAGCCATAGGTACTCACAATGAGGCCTCCGCTCCACAACCTCAGGACACAACCACGACTGAGACTGCCCAACCAAAGAGGAAACGAGGGGGGATTAGAATGCCAAACCAATATCACGACAAGGCATGCTATGTGATAATGGAGGTCGGACCAGACGAGCAGATCCTTGAGCCATTACATATAGGGCGAAATTCCGTAATCACATCGGGTTTGTAGTTAGAGATAAGTTGAACCCAGCTATCCGTAGCTGGAATCTTATACCTATGAGCCAAAAGGTAGACCTATGGGAAAAGTTGAAGCAGAACTTTAGGTTTCTAGAGGGAATGCACGAGTTGGTACAACAAAATGCTTTTAAGATAATGGGGCAGAGGTTCCGACGTTGGCGGTCAGAGCTGAACAAGAACTTTATCCAACAAAAGTTAACTCCTTTCCACGAGTATGGCAACATAACTCCTAGTCAATGGGAGGAGCTCGTGGCTGAGAATACTTTAGAGGCATCATTGTCCCTTAGTGCCCGTAACAGCGAGCAGGCGAAGAAGAACCAACACTACCCTCGTCTAGGCCTCAGTGGCTACGCTGGCAAGCAAGAGGTCTTTAGGAAGATGGACGCAGAGGCCGAAGCTGCCGGGAATACAGAAGTGCCAAAGTTGAAGCCATGCCTTAAATAGTGGATATACGCGAGGAGTGTCGATTCATCTGGTAGTAACCTCAAGTTTGCTAAGCTGGAGACCGGAGAGGTAGTATCAAAAATACTGAAACTTGCTGAAGACAAGGAGAAGGGCGCATTCAACCCTTCCAGAGAGAGGGATGAGCTTACCGTTGCCTTGGGAAACCCCAAGCACACAGGACGCACCAAGGGGCTAGGGAAGAGGATGTCCTGGAAGCACGAATTCATAGAGGAGAGGCACATGTACAAGAAACATGGCAGAGACTGATATGAACTCGCTAGGGTTTGTTCCCGATCTTTCGATGCGAGGTGTGGGATAACTCGATTGATGGGTGGAGACGATGTTCACGGCCTAACTACAGCCTTCCAAGCTGCACCTTAGCAACCGATACACCACCTCCAATGGCTGTCGTGATCTTGTGGAGCGCGTCACCCGGTCACTAGGGCACTCGTCCTGCAAGCAATCGAAGAACTAGCAAGAATAAGTATAGCAAGTACTGAATTACTAGATGTAGATGAAAGTTTCAAACTCAATCTCAATTAAGGTGGGGTTTCGAAGATAAGAAGACGGGCGGCTGATCCAGCACGCGCGCTTACAAGCAAGTAGCAATAGCTAAACTTGATCTAAACAAAACCCGACTATTCTTGGTGGCGGCTAAGGAGTATATGAAGGTGGAAGGACGACCAGGGGGGTGTTGGGGTCGTTCTCCAACCCTAGGACACGTCCCTAATGGACCCAACTTGATACACGGCCCATTGGACCAAACTAAGGTGACGTAGCACCTTTGGACAGACAAGCTCTCAGTAGTAATTCAGTCATTGCGGCTGCCTCAAAATAGATATGGACTTGATTCCAGATCCATATGAAAATAGACTTCATAAGGATTCCATGAAGTACTTGAACGCCCCAATCCGAGTCCATATGCGACCGTGGTGACCATCACAAGTTGGATCTGTCCTAGAGTCCGAATTCAGCCTCCGCGAATCCTTGTCCCTTTCGGTCCTCTCCCAGGTTCCTAACCAAAACAAGAGTGCACGTGTCTCCATGGTCTAAATATGATGGACAGGAACTCAAGAGTGAACTTACTTGATGATTAATGTGACGAGCACGGATGCGAGTAATAGGACCAGAAACTGGTACTCGTGTCGGCGTGGATGTATCATTGGTGTTGATGTCCTCACCATCCTCCCCTTCTTGCATTTGAGGCGTCATCGACTCAAACTTGTCTTCTTCTCCCAAATATGGCTTCAAATCTGCAATGTTAAATGTGGGACTAACCCCAAATTCTACAGGCAGATCGAGTTTATATGCATTATCATTAATTTTCTCTAACACTTTAAATGGTCCATCAGCCCTAGGCATCAATTTAGACTTTCTGAAATCAGGAAACCTATCCTTTCTCAAGTGCAACCAAACTAAATCTCCAGGTTCAAATATTAGTTCCTTTCTACCTTTATCACCAGCAATCTTATATTTAGCATTCATACACTCTATGTTTTCTTTAGTTATTTCATGTAGTTTTAACATCAATTTAGCATGCTTAGTAGCATCAAAATTTAGTTTTTCAGAAGATGGCAAAGGCATCAAATCAATAGGAGCACGAGGCAAGAAACCATAGACAATCTAAAATGGGCACATCTTTGTAGTAGAATGCAGCGAACGATTATAAGCAAATTCAATATGAGGCAAACAATCTTCCCACATCTTAATGTTCTTTTTTAAAACAGCCCTTAACATAGTAGACAAAGTTCTATTGACAACTTTAGTATGACCATCGGTTTGGGGATGACATGTAGCAGAAAACAAAAGCTTAGTCCCCAGTTTTCCCCATAAAGTCTTCCAAAAATAACTAAGAAATTTAGCATCACGATCAGAAACAATTGTGTTGGGCACACCATGCAAACGAATAATTTCTCGAAAGAACAAATCAGCAATATGAGTAGCATCATCCATTTTATGACAGGATATGAAATGTGCCATCTTAGAAAATCTATCAACAACCACAAACACACTATCACGTCCCTTCCTAGTCCTTGACAAAACCCAACACAAAATCCATAGAAATATCTTCCCAAGGGGCACTAGGAACAGGTAGAGGCAAATACAAAGCGTGTGGATTTAACCGTGACTTAGCCTTTTGACATGTCATGCAACGAGCAACAAACCTCTCCACATCTCTTTTCATCTTTGGCCAAAAGAAATGACCAACAAGTATGTCCTCTGTTTTCTTAGCTCTAAAATGCCCCATCAAGCCACCTCCATGCGCTTCCTGCAGCAACAACAAATGAACGGAGCTAGTTGGAATGCATAGCTTGTTAGCTCTAAACACAAACCCATCACTAAAGATGAATTTGTTCCAACCTTTCCCATCTTTACAATTCAGCAACACATCTTTAAAATCAGCATCATTAACGTATTGGCCCTTAATTGTTTCTAATCCAAAGATTTTGTAATCAAGTTGATTCAGCAAGGTATATCTCCTAGACAAAGCATCAGCAATAATATTCTCTTTCCCTTTCTTGTGCTTAATAATATAAGGAAAAGATTCAATAAATTCAACCCACTTAGCATGTCTACGGTTCAATTTCCCTTGACTACGAATATGCTTCAAAGACTCATGATCAGAATGAATAACAAACTCTTTGGGCCACAAGTAATGCTGCCATGTTTCTAATGTGCGAACAAGAGCATACAATTCCTTATCATATGTAGAATAATTTAGAACAGGCCCACTCAAATTTTCACTAAAATACGCAACAGGTTTGCCTTCTTGTAACAAAACACCACCCAGTCCAATTCCGCTAGCATCACATTCAAGCTCAAAAGTCTTATTAAAATCAGGAAGTTGGAGGAGAGGTGCATGTGTCAACTTATCTTTTAGCATATTGAAGGAGTTCTCTTGTACTTTGCCCCAACTAAAAGGCACTCCCTTCTTTGTAAGCTCATTCAAAGGTGCAGCAATGGTACTGAAGTTCTTCACAAATCGGCGATAGAAACCAGCAAGTCCTAGGAAACTCCGCACTTGTGATAGTCTTTGGTACAGGCCATCCCTGTATAGCTTCTACCTTGGCTAGATCAACCTCAATTCCCTGTGGAGTCACAACATAGCCAAGAAAAGACACTTGATCGGTGCAAAAGGTGCACTTCTCAAGGTTACCAAATAAACGTGCATCTCGTAAAGCATTAAAAACAACACGTAAGTGATCAAGATGTTCATCCATAGATTTGTTGTAAATCATTATATCATCAAAGTAGACTACAACAAATTTTCCAATGAAAGCACGCAGAACCTCATTCATTAACCTCATGAAGGTACTAGGTGCATTAGTTAACCCAAAAGGCATGACTAACCACTCATATAAACCAAATTTAGTTTTGAAAACAGTTTTCCATTCATCTCCCAATTTTATACGAATCTGGTGGTACCCACTTCACAAATCAACTTTGGAAAACACATTAGCACCACTCAGTTCATCAAGCATATCATCCAATCATGGAATAGGGTGTCGAAATCGAATGGTGATATTATTAATAGCTCTACAATCAACACACATACGCCATGTTCCATCTTTCTTAGGCACTAAAATGATAGGAACAGCACAAGGACTAAGGGACTCACGCACATAACCTTTGTCGAGTAGTTCTTGCACTTGTCGTTGAATTTCCTTCGTTTCTTCCGGATTAGTCCTGTATGGCGCACAGTTTGGCAAAGATGCACCAGGAATAAGATCAATTTGGTGCTCAATCCCTCATATTGGTGGCAGCCCCGCTAGTATCTCACTTGGAAAAACATCCAAAAACTCCTGCAAAATGTTAGCAACAGCAGGGGGCAAAGAATGCTGCATATCGTGAACTAAAATCAAAGCACCCTTGCATACCAAAGCATAGGCAACAGAAGTGGAAGCAACCAATTCATTAAAATCAGATTTAGTAGCAAGCAAGCAATGTCCTTTCAATCTTATCTCATCTTTGTTACTACTAACAAATTTGACATTTTTATCGATCTCAGATTTAGTTTTCTTAGCTTTAGCAGCATCATCACACACAATAGCTTCAGGAGACATAGGAAGCAAAACAATTTTCTTATCATGGTGTATGAGAGAATACATATTTGATCTACCATGATGCATACAATCTGTATCAAATTGCCATGGTCTACCTAGCAGAATATGGCAAGCTTCCATAGGCACAACATCACACTCAACAACATCATGATATGATCTAATAGCAAAATGAATTCATACCAATCTCGTTACCTTAACCTTACCACTATTGTTGAGCCATCGAATGTGATATGGATGTGGGTGCGGTTTGGTTGTAAGTGCAAGCTTCTCTACCATATCACTGCTAGCTAAGTTGTTGCAGCTACCTCCATCAATTATCAAATGGCACAAACGCTCTTTAATGACACACTTTGTTTGGAACAGTGTATGCCACTGATTTTGCTCCACCTTCTCCATTTGTGCGCTAAGCACATGCTGCACAATGAGGCTCTCATAATGATCTGCATCCTCTACTCCAATCTGCTCTTCTGGTTGTTCCTCACTTCCTACATGGTTAGCAGCAAGCAAAGCAAGTGTATCTTCATCAAAATCACTAGCAGAGGAATACTCACCATCATCTTTGACGACCATAACACGCTTGCTTGGACAGTCACGCATCACATGTCCATATCCCTTGCACTAGTGACACTGAACGTCTCTTGTTCTACCTGTAGATGCCATGGATGAAGCACTCGCAGCAGGCTTATGGGTCATCTTCGCCACTGAATTTGCGGAAGTAGCACGAGGTTTGTCGCTGGATGTTGGCATAGGAGCACGTGTAGTTGGAGTAGTAGTCGTGCGGGGCTGCCATGAATTAGTTTTCCCTGCAGAAATATTATTATTGGCACTGGCACGTCGCCCCTGCACTTCCCTTTCAACTTTACAAGCAAGATGAAACAAACGGGTTATGTTAGTGTATTCTTTATAATCAAGGATGTCCCGGATTTCACGATTTAACCCACCCAAAAATCTTGCCATAGCAGGTTCCTCATCCTCATCTAAATTACAACGCAACATATCCATTTGCAATTCTTGATAATATTCTTCTACACTTTTAGCACCCTGTCTCAGTTATTGCAATTTATTTAACAAATCATGTGCATAGTAAGAAGGAACAAATCTAGCCCTCATGATTCGTTTCAAAGCATTCCAAGTTCGTGGTATGTTATTAGGATTTTTCTTGCCATATTCTATTCACCAAACAGTAGCAAAATCAGTAAACTCACTAGTAGCAGCCCTAACACGTGTATTCTCAGGAAATTCATGACATGCAAACTTTTGATCAACAGCAATTTCCCAAGTAATGTATGCATCAGGATCATATTTACCATCAAAAGGAGGTATCTTAAATTTTATCTTACTGAAAGTATCATTATTATTGGGTACCTCATGTCGGCGGTGACCACCCATACCTCTACGATTGTGGCGTAGGTGATGCCGATCACGAGTGTCATGAGCATCATGTTCAGTATCAGCAGTGTAATCATCATCATAATTATCTTTGTGTCGCTCTTCGTCCTTGTTGTCTTCATTATGCTGCTCTTTGTCTTTCGTGTGGAAGTCATCAAAACGCTTCAGAAGAGCAGCAAGGCTTCTGTCCATACGGGCAACAGATGACTCCAATCCTGTAAGCTTGGTGGTGGAGGCAAGTTGGGTGGCCTCCAATTGCCCAATCTTGTCATTGGTCACCTATAAATCTTGATCAAGTCCTTATGTATGCAGCTGCACTTGCCTTGTAAAATGTTGAATGCCCTTGGTGCGAGGAGATTGTGGCCTCTTGTTAACATCCTCTGATCCTAACATGGTTTAAAAGACAAGGGCAACAAGAAAACAAGTGAAGAAATAAAAGCCCTACAGCTATTAGGATGTAGCTACTGCAAGGCGCTCACTCTCAACCTGTTACAAAAGCTCTTACCAATTCTTACCTTGCTCAATAGGAGGGAACGGCAACCAACAAGTCTGCAACCGTGGAATGAAGTGTATCGGTGCCGCAACAACAACACCTGTCAAGCTGTAGTCGAAATATGTGGAGCTATAGGTGGATTGAAGCAAGGAAGTACTAGCACCACGTTAGTCACAAAAATAAGCTGAATAATCGTTCAACGGTGGTACTATGCTGGTCCTAGCCTAGACCGTGCTAGAGACGCGAGCCTGGGCACAAAGGAGGTCACAACACACCACCGAAAACAATGGAGAAGCACAACGAACAGCCCCCTTTTTTCTTTTTTTCCTGTTTTTTTCCTATTTTTTCTTTTTTTCTTTTTTTTCTTTTTTCTGGGGTTCCTTAAAACTGATTATATAAACAAAAAGACTTCACAAGAGTCACACACCACACAAACTTTTTCCGAAGGACAGGGGTATTCTGGTAAAAAAAATATGCAGGACGTGGAGTGTTTGAGTATAAGTAGGACTACTGCTGCACAAAGATGTACTCAAATTTGGACTCACAATAGCAGCCAGGTAGCTGTCAATTCAGACTAAAAACCGATTCCAACTCGAACTCAACACCACGTGGGATTCGGTCTCTAACTCAGATTCCTACTCGGTCTTGAACACAAGGATGTATTCGGATTCAGCCAACAGAAGGTTTATATGTTAGCACATGGCTGTGACTAGAACGTGACAAGAACTCAAAACTCTAAAGGACAAAAACTAAGACCAGCAACTCGACACAACCGATGTAGCCGATGACTCAACAAGCCCTAACTAAGCAGTGCTAGCAAAGGCTCAAAGGGTTTATAGGATCATGGGTAAAACTAATCTACTATATTTTTTTTGGTTTTTCTGGACTATAGGAAAAATTATAACGAAGGATTGGAAGACTCTCACTGATAAACCTTGCTCTGATTACCAACTGATATGAACCTGCTAGGGTTTGTTCCCGATCTTTCGATGAGAGGTGTGGGATAACTCGATTGATGGGTGGAGACGACGTTCACGGCCCGACTACAGCCTTCCAAGCTGTGCCTTAGCAACCGATACACCACCTCCAATGGCTACCGCGATCTTGTGGAGCGTGTCACCCGACCACTAGGGCACTCGTCCTGTAAGCAATCGAAGAACTAGCAAGAACAAGTATAGCAAGTACTTAATTACTAGATGTAGATGAAAGTTTCAAACTCAATCTCAATTAAGGTGGGGTTCCGAAGACAAGAAAACGGGCGGCTGATCTAGCACGCGCGCTTACAAGCAAGTAGCGAGAGCTAAACTTGATCTAAACAAAACTCGACTATTCTTGGTGGCGGCTAAGGAGTATATGAAGGTGGATGGATGACCAGGGGGTGTAGGGGTCGTTCTCCAACCCTAGGACGCGTCCCTAATGGACCCAACTTGATACACGGCCCATTGGGCCAAACTAAGGTGACGCAGCACCTTTGAACAGATAAGCTCTTAGTAGTAATTCAGTCATTGCGGCCACCTCAAAACAGATATGGACTTGATTCTAGATCCATATGAAAATAGACTTCATAAGGATTCGATGAAGTACTTGAACGCCCCAATCCGAGTCCGTATGCGATCGTGGTGACCATCACAAGTTGGAGCTGTCCTAGAGTCCGAATTCAGCCTCCGTGAATCCTTGTCCCTTTCGGTCCTCTCCCTGGTTCCTAACCAAAACAAGAGTGCACGCGTCTCTATGTTCCAAATATGATGGACAGGAACTCAAGAGTGAACTTACTTGATAATTAATGTGACGAGCATGGGCGCGAGTAATAGGACCAGAAACTGGTACTCGTGTCGGCGTGGATGTATCATTGGTGTTGATGTCCTCATCAGAGACCGATAGTCTAATCTTGAGCGCCAAGTGAAGGCTCTAGTCGAAAAGATGTTGGTGGAGAAAGGACTGTCTACGATGGAGCCACAGACACCAATAGGGCTGCCCAGAGAACTGGCGGTAGTTGGCAGCCCTCCGGATGTTCCCAGCAGTCAAGGTTCCAATGCAACCGAAACCCCCATCGATCGTATACGGGCGCCAACCAGTTGTAAATTGGTGGTTCCGATGGGCAGGCAAAACGTGATCATTGAGGTGGCAACGGGCATAGCACATCCTCCAGGCGGCACCTGGCACAATAGGGACATCCCACAGGACTACACTCGGGTCGAGGTGCATACCGTGAAGCCCGAGTTCATGACTTGGAAGATAGAACACCCTACTCCCGAAGGGCTCGTGTTACTTGAAAACATCATGAACCAGTTCATCTTTTGGCACAGACGGGATATTGTATTGACCGAGTCTTCACCAACTCTGACTGAAGTTCATCCTCTAGAGCGACTCGTCGAGGACGGGGAGGTATACTCACCGGCCCATGACCATGACCACCACACGCTAGAGACTTCTCCACCTCATACCGAGCAAGGGCATGATGACATGCCACATCCTTCTCCACCTCGTATCGAGCATGGGCATGATGACATGCCACGTCCTTCTCTAGCTCGTACCGAGCAAAGGCATGATGAGATGCAATATCCTTATCAACAAGCGCAGCTAATACATGAACAATAAGTGTCTCATGAACAGCAATTGCCTCGTGAACAGCCGATACGTGAAGAACAAGTGGCCCCTAGAGCAGGTGATGCACAAGTTGACAAGGACGTGCTTGAATGAGAACCTCAAAACAAAATCTCAATCAAGATAAGGCCATCGTATGTGGGCATTAATGACATCTCGTCGGTACACAAGTGGATGGCTCATGACCATTTCAAGCCTAAGAACCAAGTAAAAGAATTCAGAGCACCAGCTTCTGAGGAGGGCACCACTAGCAAACTGCACAAAGGGTTTAACAAGTATCCAGCTGTTGATAACCTCAAATGGTCAAATAATTGCCCGGATAAATATGAAAAAGGCAAGAAATTCCTACCAAACTGAGTCATATAGTGCTTGCCACGTGGAATGAGAATGTTCCATGATTGGTACTTGCGTGCTCAGATAACAGAACTAGAAATCT
The DNA here is from genome assembly GCF_019320115.1 of Miscanthus floridulus. Classification (NCBI taxonomy): domain Eukaryota; kingdom Viridiplantae; phylum Streptophyta; class Magnoliopsida; order Poales; family Poaceae; genus Miscanthus; species Miscanthus floridulus. The sequence continues at coordinate 12,403 of NW_027097265.1, forward strand.
TACAAGCATGAATCCCTGCCGGCACATTTGGAGCCCCAGGTGGGCAAATTGCCGTTGAGTTTAAGGATATCCAGGCATGCTTGCACCTCTGACGAATGGAAATGAATCTGATTCGCATATGGTGCCTGTAAGTCCTTGCCCTCTCGATATGATATGAATGTAATCTTTTAATTTTGTTGTAACTAACCCGCACCGTGATTTGTAGAATGCAAGCGGACTTTGTGAAAAAGAGGCAAGCTCTGAAACACGGGTATATAGACCCTTCACCTATAGTATCAACAAATTTTAATTACCCTAAAGAGTGGAAACTAGATTGCAAAGAACTAGGAGCTTGAAAGACACTTAAGAAGAAAGAGGACATCAGGAACAAAAAAATATTGGAAGAGTCCCTCAAGGTTGCGGCATACATTGCCCTATGTTTTAAAAATCTTCAACAACACGATAATATATGGATACCATACCACTTCAAGTAAGTTCAATTGTATACTTAGCTTTGTTCAAATTACTTTGTTCGATGCAAAAGAGCTTATGTGTTCCTTCTATGACTAAATTCATGCAGCGATCACTGGATTTGCATAGGCGTCTGGCTCTCACATAGCATGGCATGGGTCTTTGATTCAGCGGATTTCCCAGTCGAGACATACAAAGACTTTATAACGATTGTCAAGACGTATACATATTGACAATCCTCATTTTAGCTACTATGTTTGTATACATACTTGTAAGGTTCAATGTGGGATACTAACAAGTTGCATTTACTAAAACCATTGGAACAGGGCATTCAGGCACTATGTCCAGGAACATAAAGGGAGGCATCATCCAAATAGGAAGGAAAAGTTGTATGTCAAAACTCTATGTGCGGTAAGTGTCATTTACTTTGGTACTTCATATATTACATGTCTGTCAATAGCATTACTTAACATCTCCATATGCAAAACACACAGTGCCCCAAGCAGAAGCCTGGGAGTCTACATTGTGGATACTACACATGTATTATGATGAGTACCATCGGTGGCTACAACAGAAACCCCAATCTGGTAAGTTTGAACCTCTTCGCTCGTAGTATGAAAAGTTTGCATATGTTGTGATATAGTAAACCTAAACTTGTTCTTTTGTAGTTGGAGAAAGATAAAGACACGAGAAGGAACCCATACAAGGATGACGAGCTCTTAGAGATGGTCGGCGATCTTTGCAACTTTATAATGGACCAGATTGTGTATCATAAAGGCACTTACCATCATCTTCTTTCCAACTTAGGTAGTAATCCTTTGTACCAACACCTTCGGGAGACTGATAGGTTAGCCCTAGGCCGTTGATGACAATGTGTACTTGTGGTATGATTTGGATCAGACTTTGGAACTATTTGGACTTTGTTTTGCATAAGGACTTGTGGATATCTTAATGTACTATGTTATAATGATGGACTTCATAATGGACTATGTTGTAATGATGGACTTTTGTGAATTATGATTTGTGATGATGGTCTTGTGTTTGTGGATGTATATATGTATATTTATGGCGGTCAGATTCGAATTTGAATTATATATATATATGTGGTCAAATTTGAATTTGAATTATTTATTTATTTTTGCTGGAAAATCCATTGTAGGGGCGGTTCTTGATTGAACCGCTCTTACAAATACACACAGTAGGAGCGGTTGGTGATACAGCCGCCCTTACAGAAGTCCACTACAGGGGCGGCTGATATTACCAGCCGTCCTTACAGATGGCACTGTAGGGGCGGCTGAAAACAACAGCCGCTCCTACAGAGGCACCCTCTGTAGGAACACCCTGGGAAGGGCGGCTGACGTAGCCGCCCCTACAGAGGTCGTGGTTATGGAGGAGTGGAGTGGAGGGTGGACAACTGGAGGGAGCGGGAACGGAGGAGGCGGAGGACCAACGGAGATGCGAGATTTACGGCAAAAGGAACACGCCATGCAAACTAATTAATCATTTCCGTCAAAGCTGGTTGGTACATGAACCAACGGAGATTTATGGCAAGAAGAACACGCTTTGTTTATGTTGGTTTTTATAAAAACGTAGGATTAGATTTCTGTATAACTCGGTATTCTGAGTTTAAAGCATCTACAAGATTTCTCAATAATTTCTTTCCAAAACATTAAAATTTTCTAACTTGCCAAAAATTATTGAGCCATCTTCGACTGTTTTTAATAATTCATCTTTAGATCATCTGTAAGAGTCTTCGTAAATATCACTCTCTGAATTATCACGTAGAGAATTATTTGCATAAAAGTCTCTTTATCTTTTCACCTTTCAACATTTTTTCTATATCTCACGCGCACTCTAGATAACCATTCCTGTCTTCTATCTTTGATTAGCGAAAATCCACGGTAGAAGATGACTATATTTGGATCTGTTGGAGGGTAGTTTTCATCAAAATCTCTATTTCCAACATTTAGTAAGGGTATAGAGAGTCTTTTAGAGATTCTCTTAGATTCTTTCTCTCTTGTATATTTGCATTATGACATGAACCTTTTCTACTCTTTATTTTTTCACACATCCTTTCACCTTTAGATTGGCGATAATGCTAGGTATAGGGCGTCCATCCGCCTGGACGGTGCTGATAGTGGGCCGCGACGCAGCCTAACACCGCTCATCCACTCACCATCGCCCCCAACCGTTCTATAAAAGAAAAACTTCTTATCCCTTCCGCTCCCTCCTCTCCACCACATCGCCTTGTGGCTGCCACTCCGTCCGTCCTATCCCAAACGCGGATGCCACTCTACCTCGCTGCTGCCGCACACCTCATCCGGCACCGCGTGCTTGCCCCTGTCACGAGCGCTTCTCGCCCCCTCCCGTTGAGCGCGCCGCCCGCTCAAGCGAGCCAAGACCGGTGGTGGTGGTGGTGGTGCGCGCACATGCCGCTGGTGCTAGTGCACCAGCCCCGCTGAGCCAAGCCCGCTGCTGGTGGCGGTGGTGCTCGTGCGCCACCGCTCGCTGCCGGCTCTGACCCCGACTAGCCCGGCCTTTACCTCCCCGATGTTGCAGATGTATGTTTCAATTGTTTTAGACGTTTCAGATGTATGTTGTAATTGTTCTATTTTGATGTTGCAAAAGTAGATCGGGGCATGTTGCAAGTGTTTCAGATGCATATTGCAAGCGTTTGTTCAAAATGTTTCATTTGTTTCGAGACGTATGTTGCAATCGTTTTTATTTAAATATTGCATATGTTTCACACATATGTTGCAACAGTATGTTCCAAAATGTTTCTGTAGTTTCTGTCTTATGTTGCAACAAGTGGTTTCATGTTGTAAGTTGCAAGTGTTATTTTTTTTGGATGTTTTATGTGTTCCATACATATGTCTCAAGTGCATGTTTCAAGTGTTTTATCTGTTTTTCAGATGTATGTTGCATTTAATTTTTTTTCATGTTGCAGGTGCTTTATGTTGTTCGGCCGGGGGGGGGGGGGGGGGGGGGGGCTAGGGGCAGGTGGACGGGTGCTCCAGTCGGGGGCACGCTGGGCCCGACTCTCGAGTGGCACCCCGCGCGGAGAGAGAGGAGCGGGTGTGGGGAACGAACGGCGGACGCAGATATGGGGGCGGAGTGCACGCATGGGGCGGGGCAAATCCGAACCAGGGTGGGGCGATTGCGGACTAGGGCGGGCGGTGTGGGCGTCCTGACACGCACGTCCGTCCGGATATATCCGCATGAAAGATTAGAAGGTGGGATTAGAAACTGTTGGAGATATGTTTTTTTCATTCTTCTACGCACATATATTCACGTGAAAGATTAAGAGGTAGGATTGGAAACTGATGGAGATTTTTTTTTTCAATTCTTGCTAAAAGTTCTCTCGGAGATGCTCTGAGCACCGGCGTGTGCTGTCAAGCGAGCGGTTTCCGTTGCTTGCGAGCCGGACGGAACGGAGTGTTCGTGCAGGCCGTTTACCCTCTAGGGCACGCAGAGACAGGTTTAAATGCCCAACATCCCGTAGACAAGTGTCCAGATCTAGAGGTTGTTCAGTAGTAGTGCACTGCACATGGAGGTTTGTACTTAGGCCAGTCTGAATGGAGATTTTATAGAGTTTTATAGATATTAAATATGCTGATATGGCACTGTCTTGATAATGAGAGAGAAGATAAAAGTTTTATGGGGATGAAACTCTTCTGCACTGTTTCCAAAATATGGGTGTGTTGGAAACTGGGAGATGAAATTTTATCTCCCAGTTTCCAACACACCCATATTTTGGAAACAGTGCAAAAGAGTTTCGTCCCCATGAAACTTTCTCTACTCCCATGAAATTTTTATCTTCTCTCTTTATCAAGACAGTGCCATATCAGCATATTTAATATCTATAAAACTCTATAAAATCCCCATTGAGACCGGCCTTAAATGCTAACCACCTTGTTCAGCTCCTAACTCCTTTGATGAACACGAGTGAGATGCCGAGCTGTGGACCTCAACATATAGGGAGCCGCAAGGTATGCTGTATGCATGCACTGACTCGATGCCAAAGTACTAAAACTCTGAAGCCTTGCTCCAACCTACACGCACCTCACAGGCAACCAATTTCAACAAAACATGACCAAATTGACGGATCATGAAAATGTACTAAGTAGCAAACAAAGCTAGATCTTTAGAATCGTCTCTGTACCTTGTCCCTGACCCATTGTGAGGATCAGGATCCAAGATCTGAAGAGACGAGGCCGCAGCAAGTAGAATTGCATCATTCCAGCAAACAAACAGGCAATGCAATCTGATACATATACATGGAGGAAACGGAGGCAACGAAACAGAGATCGATACGAGCATAAATAAACTGGATGGATCAGAGACGAGTTGTCAATCAACCCAAAATCAAACAGTGGCAGCACTAGCGCACGCAGTCATGAATTCTGGATCCAGGGACGCTGTTTATTCCTGCATTATCATCCACTACCATTACACATACACTGCGGAGGAAACCTCAATCAACTCACAGAGTCACCGCCGGATCTCGCGGCGCCGCGGCCAGATCGAGCAGCCCACACGCAGCCGCCGGCGCCGGAAGCTACGCAGATCAGTTGGCGGCGGCGGCGGCGGCGGCCTCCTCCTCGGCCGCGGGCTTGAGCTGGAAGGCGGTGACGGGGAAGGCGCGGCCGAGCCCCGCGGGGGTGCGGAACACGATCTTGGTGCCCGATGGGCTGAGGACGATCTCGGAGATGGTGACCCAGATGAGGAGCTCCTTGCTCTTGACCCCGGCGAGGCTGTGCATCCGGCCGGGCTCCACGAACGCCGTCACGTCCTTGTCGTACCACACCTGCTTGCCGATGGAGTCGAAGGTGTGGGTCACGCCGGCTGCCTGGCGGAGCCACACGAAGCCCGTGGAGCGGTTGTACCCCACCTCGTCGAGGGTGGGCAGCGGGAGGAGCCCGTCGGGGAGGCCCAGCTCCACCATGAACTCGCGGGACTTGCGCGTGCACACCTCGCGCCCGGCGTGCACCTCCGCGCCCGACCGGTGGTCCTCGATCAGCTGCGACGACATCTCCGCTAGGGAGCAGGTGGTTTCTTGCTTCTTCCTGTGGCTTGGCTGTAGGCTTGGTTTTCTTGGATTTTGGATGCTTGCGGGAAGCAGGAGCAAGCCCGGTGGCGTGTTTTATAAGCGGAAGACCGGACGGGGAAAAGGGCACTCCGTTTCAACTGGGCAAACGTGTTTGCGGGCTGACGGAGACGGGATCACGGGAGGACTAAGAGCAGCGGAATCAGAGCCCTAATTTTTAATTTGGGTGTTCTGCTCTATTTTTGGATGCTTCATTATTATTATTATTATTATTATTATTATTATTATTATTTGCTTTCACTCCAACAGCAGCACCTACATTTGGGCCCCCAAATATATTTATGTACACAATGACAAACAGGACCAGAACAGGACCAGCTCGTCATTCTCTATTTCTTCTCCCCTTTCCTTCTTCCTCCTTCACGCGACAAGAGCGCAGCGCAGACGCTGCGAGCGGGGCGGAGGGAGCTGCGGGGCAGAGGGAACGGTCAACGGCGGTGGTGGACGGTCAGAGCCCGCTCCCATTGGCGGCGGAGGGAGCTGCGGACGGCTTGGAAGAGGCCCTACCGCGAGATCCGTGGCCGCGAGATCCGCAGGGTCGGAGGTAGGAGGCCGCGCTTGGGGTCGGAGGAGGCCGCGCTCGTCGTCTCCACAACGCGGACGGCTTGGCGGAGGCCACGTACAGCGTCTCCATGGCATGCTCGGCATCTCAATGGCGCGGATGGCTTGGAGCAGGCGCGTACGACGTCTCCACGGTGTGCTCGGCGTCTCCACGGCGTGGACGGCTTGGAGGAGGCCGCACTCGAGGTCGGAGGAAGGTGCGTCGGCGTTGGGCGAGGACGAGCGGGTGCGAGCACAGGGGGAAACTGACGCAACAACCGGATGGGGCCCGGGTGTTGGGCCAACGGGAATGGGGCCTGGAGGGTGAATTTGAGTGCCCAGCTAAATTTCAGGGTCCTAGTAAGGATCCTGTTGGAGCAATTTTTTTTTTGTCTAATCCCTCATATTTAGCTATAGAGACTTAAGTAGGGCCATGCTAGAGTTGCTTTCATCATCATAGTTTGGGTGCGTTACTAATGCTAGGAGTGCTCCAAAGTAGGAGCACTAGATCTGATTGCTCTGGATGGGTGATAATTTCAACGGTTGAAATTAATAGCAAGGATTTCGGTGGCTCCGTCCCCAGAAAAATAAACAATTCTGTCTTTGAATCTGAACAAAGCTTGTTCAGATGCAAAACTAATTTTTTTTTACCTCCCTCCTCAAAAGAATACAATTATAGTTTTGTCATTAATCAAACTATTTAAATTTTAGTTTAGTTTATATTAATATTATAACACCAAATATGTATATATTATAAAAATATATTTTATGATGCCTCTAACAATAGTTACCGATTACAACCGACAAGAGTCATCGAACAAACAATGTTTTTCTATCATAACAAATCAGCATAAGCATCAGTATAAGCCAAATTTCAGTGAAACCAATAGGGCCATTATATAGTTAAACAATAGTCTTTACCTTAAAGCATTGCCGTCCCCTCCTCCTATTTCATCAGATAGAGTCTTGGCTATCCATAAATTTTAATATCTTTCACACCATTATTGATTCGGCAGCGGTGGAGCCTGAACGCCGGGACGTCTGTGTCCATCCGGACTCCCGTGGCTACTCCACCCTATCCGCTCGGATTTGCGCGCCGCTCGCGCTAGCTCTGTTTCCCGCGCTCGCATCCAAACCGCCCGCTTCAGATCCACTTCCCTACTCGGATGACTTGCCCCGTCTCCTCCACACTGAAAGCCCTAGTATGGTTTTGGATAATTGATGAAACCTAGTTGGACTATTCCTTTTATCTAAGTGTGTGACTAGATAGGATGGTACAATCTAAGTGGTGGAGCAAGATGAAGTCCATAGTGATGTTTGTGGACATGTGATGATGGTGATCAAGCTCCGCGACTTAGAAAATAAGAAAGAGAAAAAATAAAATAGGCTCAAGGCAAAGGTGATATCAATAGGGTCTTTTTTGTTTTCGGTGATCAATACACTATATAGAGTGTGATAACATTTAGGATAGATGGTCGTAATATTAAGAGGGGATCTCTTATCGGACAACTCGATCATCTAGTGCCACTAGGTGTTGAAAAACTTGCATATGCATTTTAGGCCTAGTGCACAATCGGTAAGAAGTGATTAACCTTAGAAAAATGATTGTGAAAATGTTAACACGCTTGCACATGATGGTGAAACACTTGAAGTGTTAGCACATTTACAAAGGTGGTGACAAAGGTGAAGAAAATGAGGAGAAACTCGGCTTGGGGGGCTGCCATGGGGGCACCGCCACCCCCTTGTCCTGTGCACCACCCCCTGTGGCAGTGACTGGCTGGGAGGCCGAGAGCAACGAGTTGCCCTTAGGGCATCGCCATTGTGTCTGGTGGCACCGCCACCCCTAGGGCGGTGCCCACAGGGACATGGCCGAGACTCAGGAGAAGTGAAGCGGGCACCGGTGCGTCCGGTGTACACCGTCGGCATGAGGGTGGTGCACCGCCCGGTCACCACAGCGAGGAGGACGGTGCCAGCGCCATTTTCTTCCGGAGACTGACGGAGTTCTTATTAGTTTTGGTGCTTGCCGACACCTGCATGGCCCGATGATTGGTGGATCCTCAAGCTGAAAGGACCTAGGATGCCGCCTAGAGGGGGGGTGAATAGGCGTTTCTAAAAATTAACACCTTCAAATGCGGAAACAATTAGAAAAGGGACTCCAAATTAAGAGTAATACAACCCCTCATAAGTTAGCCATAGAGTAAACAAGGTATACAGAATATATCTAGAAGCTACAACCCTGCAACACAAAGTTAGAACAGAGAATAAATATTTTCAGCACAAGTAGGAAATACCGGACGGGTCCGGTATACACGATTTATGCAGAGCAGCCCCAAACTTGCTCCTTTCGATTTCTATCTTCAAGCCAAACTGCAGGTACCTACTAGAGATGGCAATATACACAGAGAACTTGCACAAGAGCTGGAGCAACACAAATATCAAATGAAATGCGAATTGAGACACGATATTTGTTTTACCAAAGTTTGGACTCGTTCAAGTCCCACTCTCCGTTAAGGGGGCTGCGGGCGACCCAGCGAAGGTCAGCCCTAGAGGGTACCACGAAGGTCACTCTAGCTGGAGTCTTTTCCAACTCCTTTTCCTCCTTCCACTAGTTGATTCCGAGGGGCGGAATCGACCGTTACAAACTTTCCGAGGCACACCACAATCTCTCGGGTGCTCTCCGGCGACGCCTAACCGTCTAGGACCAAAGAGTCCAAGAGTAATAAATGCAAATCACAAAATAGACAATATGCACAAGTGCTCGAGTGGTGGCTTTCTCTTTTTTCAAATTCTCTCTTAACCTACAAATGGATTTTGCGATTTGGATCACACACTCACTAAGAGAGGGTTTGGGAGAGTTGGCAAGGCTAAAAAATGTATGTGTATCAGCAGAATTAGCAACATCCAAATGTGGAGGCTTGGGGTATTTATAGCCCCCTTGAAAAACTAGTCGTTTTATAGTCGTTGCCATACCAGACACGTCCGGTATGACGTACACTACGCCAATGGTAACTGAGTTACAGTAACATTTGTGAGGCATCGGAACTCCAGATGAATGCCAGAACTTCCGACCGTTAGAACTCCCGACTCACATCGGAACTCCCGGCCCTCAGCACATTTGAAAACCATGGTAACTGAGTTAAAGTATGTGAGGTGTCGGAACTCCTGATGCATGCCGGAACTCTCGACCGTCGAAACTCCTGACTCACGTCAGAATTCCCGACCCTCAAGGCATTTGAAAACTAGCCGTTCGCCTCTGGCCATCCTCCGGTATGACCACCACAGTGAACTCTCTAAATCAGTTAAGCGCGAGACGTCGGAACTCCCGACCATTGCTGGAACTCTTGACCATCGAAACTCTTGACTCACGTCGGAACTCCAGACGAACCAACCCGAGATCAACAATATTACCATTGCTAGGCAAATACCGGACACATCTGGTATCAATACCGGACATGTCCGGTTTTGCTAGACTAGCAAAACTGGTTAGCTCTTTTGTCTCTCAAACACTCAAAACTCACATGGGTTGGCTTGAGCACTTATGAAACATTATCTATCAACATGATGCATCCCTCTTAATAGTACGACATTCCTATTAACTCAAGTCTAAAAGTATAACAAATTTAAACCTTTTGAGTTGATCTCTTTCAACCGAAGCCGTGTATTCCAATCTTCATCAAGTGAGGGTGCCAACATGTTGATATTGATCTTTTCACTTGAGCATAGCCATCTTGAGCACATGACTTGATTCTATTCATCAAATTTGAATAATCCCAAATGTATCAAGTCACTTCCATCAATCACTCCAATAGTGATTTGATCCTCCACATTAACATGACCATCATAGCTTGATTAGTACCTCAACTAAATGCAAGTACTTCCTTCTTCATCCTAGCTAGGTTCTTTGGCCGCCAAGCCATCGGTTGCCCTTCACCCTTGCTTAGTACCTCGAAGCCTTTCCTTGCTATCTTCACCATCTCAAGCCAGCAAGTCACATCTTGTGTTGAATCATCAATTCACTTGTATTGTTATCTTTTTCATTTCAATTTAGCAAGCTTCAAATATGAGACCATTCCATATGCAATCCCTCATGTCTCATTAATTAATTCTTACGAGCTTGCTTTCACATAGTATATGGAAATCCCACAGTAAATAAGCCTTTGTATGAATTACATTTGTATTGTTGTCTTGTGCTTGAACTAGATTGTTTATACAACAACACATCATTTTAGCTTTCATTAAGTACCTGTGAGATAACCTATTACCTGTCCACACTTAGCAAATGGGTTAGACCTTTAATCACGTTGTTATTCAATCATCCAAAACCCACTAAAGGGCTAGATGCACTTTCAATCTCTCCCTTTTTGGTGATTGATGACAACTTGATTAAAGCTTACAAAATAATATAAACATTTAAGCTTTTGGGTTCAATGATTTATGAGAGGCTCTCCCTTAATATGTGCTTATGATTAGAATTCACAAAATGACCTCAAATATCAATTGCGCATACTAAAACATATAGGAGACTCTCCCTAAATCATTGTATCTGTGGGGTCCATGTGTGTGTGACAAAGTAAAACCGTGATGCATATGACAAGATATATAACACAAAAATAAATAAAAAGGCATCACATCAAATATTTTCATTCTAGCATGCATAGTCCTTATAAAAAAATACAACACATGTATGTCACATATAGCACTCATTGCACATTTTCTCAGGTCCACAAGCCACTAATATATAAATGAAGATCATGTCACAAGAGATACATAGATAAAGCATAAGTGAGTCACATCTCTCACATGATACAATCTATCTCAAAAGATTACAGCCTACATTACATATTTCAGGTACAAAGATAAGCAAATGAAACAAAAAATCCTAAAGCTTTAATCAGTCTCTCTCCCCCTTTGTCATCTATCACCACAAAGGGGCTGCAAGCTGTCTCTGAAAGCTGTGATCACTCATCATCATCTTCATCTCTACTAACATCCTCATCATCTAAGCATGTAGCACCGGCTAGACGAGAACTACCCGCACCAGACGGGTCATAGCCACCAGAACCATAGTAGCCAAAACTACCTGTGAGGTCACTCCACCAGTCTAAAGCATACTCGTCTGCTGCACTAGGACATGGCTGAGAGTGAGTAGGCTCACGAGCCTATAGCGGTAAAGTGTCAGGGTGCTCTGGTGCCTGCTGCTGCTGTCGCTGAAGGAACTCAGCAAACTCTGTGTTGTCCTTGCCCTGCTGCTGCTCCTTAGTCTCAGGCTCACTAGCTGCTTCATCTGATAGTGGAGATCTAGGAGGATCAAGCTTAAGTCTAGCAGCAATCTGCTTCAGAGTCCAAGTGTCCTTCCTCCTAGCCTCCCTCTCCTTCTGCTGACAGGTCCATATGTCCTTGCACATCCTAAAGATAGCACTGAACATCTTACGAATAGGAGAAGGAGGATTGCGGCGACGTGAAGAAGTACATGAAGGAGCATGTGGTAGAGGGGAACCTCCTGCTGCTGCTGCACCACCTGCAGGTGCATCTACCTCTGGTGCTGCTATTGCTCCTCCTGGTCCTACTGGAGGTACCCCAATCTCAGGTAAGTCTGCAACAATCTTCAGGGCCTTATGTACCTTGTCATACTCAAAGGTATGCCCTATGACCTGCTCAATCATGTGCATGATGTAGGGAGCAAAACCACTGCCCTTGAGGGGCCTCTCGCTAGCACTCCTAATCTCTGACCAAATTAAGTCAAAGACACTGAAGGGCCATGCACCTGGAGCCATCCTATGGAGCAAGTTTCTAGAGTAATCTACAATGTTGCCCTTGTCTCCACCCTTGCAGTCAATGGTCTTCCTAAACATCCTGTCCAGGTATCTATAGGTAGGGTGAAGACCTAGAACCTTCCCCACCACTCCTCTCTCACCCCCTTGTGGATACATGTAGGCCAGCTGCTCTAGAGGCAACACCTGCTCTATGTGGATCATATCTTTCTTAAGATCATCATCTGAGAAGCCAAGTAGAGCTACAAAAGCATCAAAATCAACACTGTACCACTGGCCCTCAAGCATCCAGTGCATACGCCTCTCATCCTCCTCAACATACAGGGTGGCGTAGAACTGAGCTACCACCTCTATGTTCTAGTCATGCTAGAACTCCATAATCTCATAAACCCCTGTTTGCTCACAAATGGCAATAGCATGATCAATGGAGGCCTTCTGCAAATCTCTGACGTACTGCCAGTCAATCCACTAAGACCTGGCAATCACTGGATTCCTGGTGAGGATCACACTGGTGCAGAAGTCCATATGAAAGGTTGTCTAAAATCGATGATCAAACTAAATCCTAGACAAGCCCCTTGGATCAATTCTTCTTTTATCTCTAGGCCTTCTGTTCATGCCTTTCCTTCAATAGTCAACTCTAGAAACATAAGAGGGTACACTAGGTGGATGTGGCTCAAGTAAACCATAGTGCATACCCTGACCTGGTTGGTGCTGAGCTGGAGGTACTGCCTACTCATCCTCAATCTCTTGCTCATTATCTGAGCTGCCACCATCTGAACCTCTGTCAGTGCTCTTCCTCTTTCTGGTACTGGGCTCCACTCTATACTCCTCTATATCTGTGTCAGAGGAAGAACTGTTGTCTCCCTCTTTGTACTGTGGAGCACCCCTAGTAGCCCTGGAGTGTCCCTTGCTGCTGCCCTGCTCCTGCTGACTATATTTGGGATGCATTTCCTATCTTGCCTTCTTGTATTTCTCCAAAGCTAGATCATGCCTATGCTTGGACCAAGGCTCCTGTCTTCCAATCATAGCTGCTATCCTATATCCAAAGATTTGCAAGAAATTTTAGATACATGCCCAAACGATAGCTTATTTTAGTTGAAATATAGAAATAAGAATAATTATCCTATGCTTTGCAATCACCTCAACCAAACTAGGTCACAAGGTTCACAAAACACAATAGACAATTAAACTTAGTCCTATGAATCAACCACTGAGAAGATTGAAACAAGGGAGCAAATCTGCTCTGTTGTCTCATACGTCTGATATGAGTGGACAGCAACCCTAACCAGGGTCCTTCGCTCAATCTTCAACCAATCCAATTCAAACTCTGGGCATTGCTTCTAGACAGGTAATGTAACATCTCTACCGAAGGGATTTCAAAATCATGCCCTAACCGCTTAGATCGGATGAGGTCTGGGATTAGGGTACCTTGAGAGAGTGAATGAAGATACGATTGGAAATCTAAGTCTCGGAGCCTTCGATCTTGATGCAAATCTCCTCCAATCCAATCTCACTCTCTTCTTTTTCTCGGTGGAATCACTCGATCACCTAATGCGGTGGAACAACGGTGGTGGCGTCGGCTTGGAGGAGAGAAAAGAGAGATAGAGGACCAGGGCCGAAGGGGTATCGGCCGTTTTATAACCCCGCTTATACCGGACATGTCCGGTATGCATACCAGACACGTCCGGTATTTGCGGTCTGGCTGCTTGTTCCAAATTTCATTCACTTAATTCTAATCCCCTTCTCTATCATTTCTAGATTCAAAAACATGTATTTCCTTGATCCAAATAAGGTGTAATTACTTTTCATATCCAAATGCCATGAGTATCACTTCTCTTTTCCAAATATTTGGCATATATAGATTTAGATTACTTGAGAGAGAGATTGTGAGACATAGTAGATTGTGGACTTAAGAAAGCCATGTCATGTGTAATTAGTCAATCAAACAATCAAGGAGAGCTATAATTATCACATGATAAGGCTAGGTCACAAAGACCAAGATTCAAATAGTTTTTCAAATTCACACCACCTACACATGCTAGTTATGGGTTTTGAAAAACATCTCTCCTATGTCACACAAATGCACATTCTAACATATAAAGGGTCTTAGATGCACTAACAATGCATGTATGTAAAAACATACCTTTGCCTTGAGCCCACAAGAATACCACTAAGAATATACATAGCATGATAATCTTTATGTTGACCTTAATTGTCAAATAATCATGCTAGATACGAAATCAATTTTTCATCCAAAGGACTACAAAGAATGCTAGATAAATTTATTAGTCCACAAGGTGCAAAATAGAAACTAAGCTCCCCCTAAATAAGTACTTTAAGTAATTGGAGTGACTTTTATCTAGCACTTTATTCTATTAAGAATTTGGGAGTCAATTTTCTATTTTGAACCACAACCAAATAATTTGCCATATTTAAATTTGAGATCAAGAGATGCTCACAATCCATTAAGATTTGATAAACCACAAGCTTCTGGGTACATTAAGGATATATGAAAATATATGGATCAAAGACTCAGTTGCAATCCAATTAGTGTTCTGGTTCCTACAATACCGGACACGTCCGGTAGGTATACCAGACATGTCCGGAATACGCAGAACAGAAACACTTTCTTTCTGTCCCTGGACATACTGGACACGTCCGATAGGTGCAGGACAAACAATTAATTCGCTACTTATGATTCTTCATTTAGCTCTATTATTTATTGTATACCTGCATCTCAACAAATGAATTGCTCTACTAGAGAGCTTATTAAAAGCACCATATGGCAAACATGATATTATCAAGTAAAACTAATTAGCCACTTTCAATTTTTCACAAATATGTCTATTTGTGAGTCATTAAGCACAAAACAAACAAAGTGGCTATCCTATAAGGTTTAGGTGCTTGTTACCAATGGTGAAAATGAAGTAAATGATATATTTATTAAATTATCTTCGGGTCAACCATATAGGAGATTATGATGAGAATTGGATGATAGGTTGAGTGAATATTTTCAATTTACTTGCTCAACCACCCCGAAAGCCTTCATCTCATCACCAAGTACCTACATCATTAACCTAAGCACACTTTGGTACCCAACTCTTGTTGGGTCTTTTTGAGTTAGTCAACAAGTGCTTAGGCACCCAAATGGCTTTAGCACTAGTTTGTGGTGAACACATCACCTTGCTAGTGCTAACTCCATTTGTGGTCTTCCTAAGCATATCATTATAAACAAATGTGTTCGGCTTAGGAGTGTTACCATTTGGGCATTCATAACTTAAATGCCCCTTTCTTCTGCAAGCATAGCATATGCGGCCTTTGTTTGCTCTATGCTTGTTTTGCTTGTATGGACATCTATCAACCTTGTGGCCCATCTCATTGCATCCATAGCATCTTGTTGTTGCAACTTGAGCTTCCTTTCTTGCCTCTTTGTACATTGGGCATTTCTTGGTAGGATGCCCCAACTTCTTGCTCATGAGACAAGTGCTTTGTCCATCACTTTTCTTTTGGTTGGCCAACTTGTTTGAGGCCTTTTGTTCGGCCACTTCACACTTGTCGGCCCAACTCTTATGTGGACACATGGCCCACTGATGTCCATATAATCCACAACCATAGCATAACCTTTTTCCATGTTTCTTGCTCTTGGTTGTGTTGGCCTTACTTGAAATGTGATTCTTTTGTTGGGTTTTGGAGGAAGCAAGGTTTGAACCCTTCTGAAGCTTCTTCACCATGTTATCACGGTTATCTTGAGAAGGTTGTGCTTTCTCCTTATCCTTCAACCGAATCACATCTTTCTTTAATCTTTTCACCTCTTCTTTGAGCTCTATGTTTTCTATGAGATTTAGCTCAATCGAAGATTGGCTTGCTTGAGGAGCACACTCATTAGTACAAGAAATATTTAATTAAGATGGTGTACTAGTGAGTGAATGTGTAAGAGGTTGGGAAAATTTTACTGATGTGATCACAACCTCATGAGCTACCTCAAGCATGATGCTTGATTCTACTACTTCCTCATGAGAGCACTTTAGATGAACATAGTTTGCTTGTAGCACATTATACTTGCTTGATAGTTCATCTAGCCTTGCCTTGAGCTCCAAGTTTTCCTTCTCTAGTTGTGAAACACTAGAAGAGGAGTTACTAACTAAAGCATGCTCAATTGACAATTTTTCATACCTTTCACTTAGAGCCTTTAGTTCTTCCATCTTGGAGATGATAAACAATTCTTGCTTTTGAACTGATTGCTCTTGCTTCTCAATCTCTTCTTCAAGCTCATCATTCTTTTCAACTATCTTCATGATGATGAACTTGTCCTTATGGTTGAGATTATCAAGGTTGTAGTTGTCTTCAACTTCAACATCACTCTTATCTTGATCATCCACTTGTGCTTTCTCCTTTTCTTGATCTTTCTTGTTACTCTTCTTCTTGCTTTTCTTGGCCATGAGACACAAGTGATGAGTATCATGAGATACTAAGGTTGACTCATCACTTGGTTGCCACTGGGCTTGAGTATCATTGCAAACAGCTGCTTGCTGCTCTGCTGCCTCGGCCATACCGAACACGTCCGGTATGTGCAGGCAGACAGTAGGTCATGCGCTGCTTACACTTCTTGCTCCGGCTCGGCGCTCTTGAGGTATTGTGAGGCTTCTTTGCTGCATGAAGACACAATGGACATACTTTCCATTGACTCAATCTCAAGTGCATCATCACATTTGAATTTTCCATATAAATCAAAAAGTCTAGTCCAAATGAGATGAGCACTCTCCGGAGGTGGTTGTCCATTGAAGATTGCCTCATCTTGAACCTCTGCACTCAATGTACTCAACATGACATTAATAGCTTGAGGATTGAGTTGCACGCATATCTCTTTCTCTTTTGACAAATTTTTGTAGTTGCTCCAATCAACTATAGGAAGAGGTATGCTTGCATCCACAATATGCTCAACAAGAGGACTAATATCCCTAAAAGCATTGAGTACATGAATTGACCAAGGTTAAAAATTTGAACCATCATTTTGGAGAAGCACCAGCTCCAACTCGAGAGGCGTCGACATCATTTTCTCATGGCGGTGAAGCTATATGTGAGAACCTTGCTCCGTTACCAATTGAAAGGACCTAGGATGCCGCCTAGTGGGGGTGAATAGGCGTTTCTAAAAATTAACACATTTAAATGCGGAAACAATTAGAAAAGGGAGTTTCCAAAATGAAAACTCCAAATTAAGAGTAATACCACCCCTCACAAGTTAGCCACAGAGTAAACAAGGTATAAAGAATATATCTAGAAGCTACAACCCTGCAACACAAAGTTAGAACAGAGAATAAATATTTTCAACACAAGTAGGAAATACCGGACGTGTCTGGTATGAATACCGAACATGTCTGGTATACACGATTTCTGCAGAGTAGCCCCAAACTTGCTCCTTTCGATTTCTATCTTCAAGCCAAACTGCGGGTACCTACTAGAGATGACAATATACATAGAGAACCTACACAAGAGCTGGAGCAACACAAATATCAAATGAAATGCGAATTGAGACACGATATTTGTTTTACCGAAGTTCAGACTCATTCAAGTCCTACTCTCCGTTTAGGGGGCTGTGGGTGACCCAGCGAAGGTCAGCCCTAGAGGGTACCACAAAGGTCACTCTAGCCAGAGTCTTTTCCAACTCCTTTTCCTCCTTCCACTAGTTGATTCTAAGGCAGTTGAATCGACCGTTACAAACTTTCTGAGGCACACCACAATCTCTCAGGTGCTCTTCGGCGATGCCTAACCATCTAGGACCGAAGAGTCCAAGAGTAACAAATGCAAATCACAAAATAAACAATATACACAAGTGCTCAAGTGGTGGCTTTCTCTCTTTTTCAAATTCTCTCTTAACCCACAAATGGATTTTGTGATTTGGATCACACACTCACTAAGAGAGGGTTTTGGAGAGTTGGCAAGGCTCAAAAACATGTATGTGTATCAATAGAATCAGCAGCATCCAAATGTGGAGGCTTGAGGGTATTTATAGCCCCCTTGAAAAACTAGCCATTTTATAGCCGTTGCCATGCATACCAGACACGTCCGGTATGACGTACACTGTGCCAACGGTAACTGAGTTATAGTAACGTTTGTGAGGCATCGAAACTCCCAACCCTCAGCACATTTGAAAACCATGGTAACTGAGTTAAAGTATGTGAGGTGTTGGAACTCCCGATGCATGCCAGAACTCCCGACCGTCGAAACTCCTGACTCATGTCAGAACTCCTGACCCTCAAGGCATTTGAAAACTAGCCGTTGGCCTCTGGCCATCCATACCGGAGTACGATATGAATACCGGACACGTTTGGTATGACCACCACAGTGAACTCTCCAAGTTAGTTAAGTGCGACCGTCGGAACTCCCGACCATTGCTGAAACTCCCGATGAACCAACCTAAGATCAACTATATTACCATTGTTGGGCAAATACCGAACATGTCCGGTATTGCTAGACTAGCAAAAACTGGTTAGCTCTTTTGTCTCTCAAACACTCAAAACTCACATGGGTTGGCTTGAGCACTTATGAAACATTATCTATCAACATGATGCATCACTCTTAATAGTATGGCATTCCTATTAACTCAAGTTTAAAAGTATAACGAATTTAAACCTTTTGAGTTGATCTCTTTCAACCAAAGCCGTGTATTCCAATCTTCATCAAGTGAGGGTGCCAACATGTTGATATTGATCTTTTCACTTGAGCATAGCCATCTTGAGCACATGACTTGATTCTATTCATCAAATTTGAATAACCCCAAATGTATCAAGTCACTTTCATCAATCACTCCAATAGTGATTTTATCCTCCATATTAACATGACCATCATAGCTTGATTAGTACCTCAACTAAATGTAAGTACTTCCTTCTTCATCCTAGCTAGGTTCTTTGGCCGCCAAGCCGTCACTTGCCCTTCACCCTTGCTTAGTACCTCGAAGCCTTTCCTTGCTATCTTCACCATCTCAAGCCATCAAGTCACATCTTGTGTTGAATCATCAATTCACTTGTATTGTTATCTTTTTCATTTCAATTTAGCAAGCTTCAAATATGAGACCATTCTATATGCAATCCCTCATGTCTCATTAATTAATTCTTACGAGCTTGCTTTCATATAGTATATGGAAATCCCACAATAAATAAGCCTTTGTATGAATTACATTTGCATTGTTGTCTTGTGCTTGAACTAGATTGTTTATACAACAACACATCATTTTGGCTTTCATTAAGTACCTGTGAGATAACCTATTACCTGTCCACACTTAGCAAATGGGTTAGACCTTTAATCACATTGTTATTCAATCATCTAAAACCCACTAAAGGGCTAGATGCACTTTCATAAGTGGAGGAAGGTGATTGTCTCCGGCTTCGATCATTATGATTGTGAGGGGTTCTTGTGACTTCCCCGACAGAGTGCCAAAGGCAACTCTAGTGGATTGCACATGGCTTGTATGATCCTTATCTTGTGTTGGTTGTGCAGCACCCTATTGAGGGTTTGGCGTGTGATGCCAATTAGCGCATGAACCTACAAGTGAGTGAATTGCCACAACGAGGACTAGTTTGACGGCAAGCAAGTAAATCTCGGTAAAAAATCATTGTGTCATCATTTGATTCTGGGGTGATTGGTCTTCATTGGTATTCATTCTTGTGATTGATTGGTTCCTTTGGTGATTGGCTCATTCGTCTACACGGCGGTATAACACTCCATCCTTCCCGTGTATTTACATTTCTTAGTGTAGCTTGGCCCTTTAGTATAGCTAGTTTTGAGGGCAAGCAAGAGTCATGTCTAGTAGTTAGTGAGGCTCTTTAGTTAGTCTTTGAGAGCTCACTAATTTAGTGTAGTGACATAGCCTTTGAGTGCTTATAGACAATAGCAACTAGAATTGTGGTAGTTGGCTTACATTCTTAGTAGGCTAGTGCAACATTCGCTTCGCCTCATATTTGTCTAACTGCTTTGCGTAGTGTTGTTGTATAAATTTTATAGGCTGTTCGCCCCCTCTAGCCATTAGGACCTTTCAACGACTCGCCCCTGCCTCCTCCACAACAGCACCGCATGGCCTGTGCCTCTTCCCCACACCGCCCATGGAGCCCTGTGCCTCCTCCACGTATCGGTGGTCGTGGCTTGGCCCTACCTACCCTCATGTACACCAATATCGGCGGTCTACACTTGCAACATGAAACACTTGAATGCAACATACATTTAAAACAGATAAAACATTTGGGACATACGCTTACAACATGTGTGTGAAACATATGCAACATCCAGTTAAAACAATTGCAACATGAAAAAACACTTACTGCGACATACATTTGGAACAGTTAAAACATTTGGAACATACAGTTGCAACATATGTGTGAAAATATATGCAATATCTAGATAAAAAATAATTGCAACATACAAATAAAACATTTTGAACAAATACTTGTAACATGCTTCTGAAAGACTTACAACATATGCAACATGTACAACACACTACTAGAAATATCCACTTCTATGATGAAAATATTAATGACGAATCCAAAACTATCATAGAAGAGCGCTTTTTATGATGAATATTTCTGTTTCGTCATAGATTAGTAGTGACGATCCTTCAATCCCCCCTATCTATGATGAAATCAGGCATCATCACAAAGAACATCATAGAAGAGCACAATGTTTTGTTGCAGATCACTCGCACGACTCATTTGTGACCATCTCCTTTAATACTATGACGAACAGGGCTTCGTCATTGAACTAATTACACATCTGTGATGAACAATATTTGATCTGTAATGAACGGCGCGTCGTCATAGATCTCCACATGGTACTTTCTCCATCCGATGTGTATCTATGGGACCTGCAGTTACTCACTTGTGACACTTGTAATTTGTCATAAAAGTCTCTGCTCTATCCTTTCTCCATGCGACTTGTACCTATGGGACCTATAGTTACTCATCCATGATGCTTGCAATTCATCATAAAAGTCTCCGCTCGGTCCTTTCTCCATCCGACGTGTACCTGCGGGACCCTTCAGCATCTGACTTGTGGAGCCCGACGGCTTATGTGTCATGTGTACCTATGGGACCGTTCTCCATCTCCATCCGATCTGTGGGACCCGATAGCTTGCGTGTCACTTTACATGTCAGTGTATCTGTGGGACTGTTCTCCATCTCTATCCGATCTGTGGGACCCGATGGCTCATCTACATCCGACCTGTGGGACCTAAAGTCTTGCGTGTCACTTGACGCTTGCCATTCGTCATAAAAGTCTCCACTCGATCCTTCTGCATCTCACCTGTGGGATCGGATGGCTTATGTGTCACATGTACCTGTGGGACCTTTCTCAATCTCCATCCGACTTGTGGGACCCGATGGTTTGCGTGTCACTTGTACCATGTGTGCCATCGGGGTTTAATTTCTCAAAAACAGTTTGATACCTAGGATCTGGACCAAGAATTGAGCGTCTTTACCATTGCAATTGACGTCTAGTTGTGCTGACATCTCTTTGGAGTCGCTATAATATCCTATTGGCTGTGTGGATGCCCTACAGGCTGACCTAAATTGGATATCTCCTACAAGTGAAAACAAATCTATGCTCGCTGGACTTGCGGCGATGGTGGCGGAGGTGGAGGTGGAGGATCCTCGGTCTGCTGTGGTGGCTCAGGCATCCTTTTGGTGGCGTGGCGGGGCTCTCCCGGTGGAGCGTGGCAGCATTGGCATCCGCATGATCAGGTCTGTGCCACGACAAAGGCGGCTTGCAGCCGAGCCGGTATGAGTACCTTCATCTGTGATTATAGGACTGTATTTTCTATACACGATAA
This sequence comes from Miscanthus floridulus, assembly GCF_019320115.1. Lineage (NCBI taxonomy): Eukaryota > Viridiplantae > Streptophyta > Magnoliopsida > Poales > Poaceae > Miscanthus > Miscanthus floridulus. Next base: position 34,085 of record NW_027097265.1, read on the forward strand.
AGTAAAGTACACATAAAGAAAGGCTATTCTGTATGAATTTCAATTGAAATCAATGCTTGTCACACAAAAATAGAAAACCAGACTATCCCATAGTATGATATGAATAAATGCATAGATTAGTGCTCTCGAACACTGTAATCTTTGTTATAATGCTAGTTTTTCCATTGTCCACCCAATGGTCTAAACTCTAATTGACTTTGCATGCTTTTGCAGCAACAGATGGACAAATCCTGGATTTGTAATGGAAGACCATTCTAGCCGACGTTCATCGCAGGAGTTGACGAGTTCATGGATATGGTTGAACAAAGATACCCGGGGCAAAAGAACCCTTCTCCGTGCACACAATGTCTTAACCAGGTGGATAAAACTTGGCTGAAGGTGAAGGATGACTTAGTTATATACAGAATGTCACCCACATACACCACATGGATTCATCATGGGGAAGAGGGAGTAGGTACTGACATTATAGAGCCATCAGATGTGCATGGATCTCATAGGGATGAGGGAGGAGGTACTAAAGAGGAAGGCAGAAAACATTGATAGTGAGTTTGAGGAGTTCAAGAAACAGCAACAGAAGCAGTACAATAAGCTCCGTGAGCATATCATGCTCTTAAGCGCTGGTAACTCTCAGTCTTGTTGATGCAGTGAACATGTGGTTTGTTTGCTGTTTTGATGTGAAATTTTGGCGGCTTGATATATGAACTCTATTAGTGGTTTGTTGCTAAGCTAAACTGCTGTTGTTTGATTCAGGATCAATATAATTATGCATGTGTCATTTTGTGCAGCAGTGCATATCTGAAATTATTTTTTTCTGATGTAATGATTGGTGTGCATGTGGTAGATCCAACATAGGCATGTTGTTAATTAAATAAGAATCTGACACGTTAACGAACCAGTGAATGACGCGTGTAAGAGCTAGGACAAGACACGTGGGCCAATACAAACAAAATATGTGGTACAAATCCGTCTTGCCACGTGGTTGAATCAGAAAAAGACATGTGGGTAGCTTAGGGTGCGACACGTGGCACTATAAAATACTAACACGCAGACGTATAGAATCAAGACATGTGCTCAAGTAAAAGAAAGACACGCGGGGTATTGTGGTCACGCCACATGGATCAATAAAAATATGACACATGATCCAATGAAGAAGTGACACGTGACCCAACCACAACATGACATGTGTGCCAATAGAAAACTAACATGTGGAGCAATAGGGTCCCGACACGTTGTCCAGTAAGAACCTGAAACGTGCAAGAACCAGAGATGGCCACGCTGTTCAATAAGAAGGTGACACGTACCCAAACCATCTCCAATGCAACCGACTATAGTATGTACACGTGGAAAGCATCTCCAACGGAAGCACCCGCGAGCGTGGCTGCCCCCTGTCACGCATGCCAAAGCAGTTCTATGACGGTCAGTTTTCGTCATAGATCTATCAACATCTATGACGAATTTCTAGATTCATTATGGAATTTCAAGAATGACGCGACTTCTATGACGAACCGTTTTTCGTCATAAATTCGTCATAAAACTGAAATTATGACGAATTTAGCTCCTTCAGTGACGAAAGTTGTTCATCATAGAAGTGGATATTTCTAGTGGTGACACTGCCGATCTACTTTTGCAACATCCATAAGAAACAACAGCAACATACCTTTAAAACGATTGAAACACCTGAAATATACATTTGCAACATAAGGGAGGGGAAGCCTGGGCTGGTCGATTCTAGCCGGCGGCGGCGCACGAGCACCAGCGCCACTAGTACCCAGCTTGGCTCGGCGGCAACTGTGGGGGATGGGGGCAAGGAGCGCCATGGCCACCGGGGTGGGGGAGCTCGGTCACCGGGGGTGGGGAGGTCACTGCGCCGGTGTGGAGGAGAGTCACCCATTCTTCTGCAACACCACTGTGCCACCTCCATGCATCTCGCTCCTACTCCATGTATCTCGCCGGGGTGGGGGAGAGGGCCGCCGGATCTACGGCCGTTGGGGGCTCCTAGTGGGGGAGGACGCGTAGACTTTGGTGCGCTACGGCAGGGGATGAGGAGCATGGAAGGGGTAAGGGCGGGGGCGGAGTGAGGCTTGCGAGAGTTGATTTTGTTTTTTAAATGAGCAACGTATGCAGCAGTGAGTGGAGCGAGACGTCCGGCCTTCCGGACGTCTTAATGGTAGCATTACCGTTATTGATTATATTCTAATAGTCTTGACTGATAGACATAAAAAAGATCAATTTACTCTTCCTTTTTTTGAAAGGGGATATCTGCTTCCATTAGATAAGAAAAACGACAGTACACAGGAGTACAGTACTCATCACCACGACACCCTTAACATAAAAGGAAAAAATAAGCACAAACTGCAGTGACATCTTCTTCGTAACCGGCAACGCCTCAACGCAGAACTCTCCATCGTCTTCTCGCAAGAAACAACAAAGACGCATCAGCAGGAAACACCACAAAGGGCTACTTAAGCCGCAAAAGAAGCCCGTCCTAAGATACGGAGCAAAAACACCGATGGAAGACCCTTGGCCGGAGCAACACCCCACAAGAAGCTTGATGCTGAACCAGTGCTGCCACAGGAGGAAAACACATGAGAAGAACTGTGTTTCTTTGTGTGTTGACTGGAGGCGTAGAATAGGTGATGATGACCGTGTGGAAAAGCTTGAAAAGTTGTTTCTCGCTGGCTCTGGAGAATTTCACGGAAGCGTGGCCAAAAAAAGAAGTGTCTATGTCAATAGATTTTGTGTGGTTAAATCTGTCAGTTTTTTTATAAGTGCAACCTAGTAGAAAGTTGAAGCACAAATCCTAAAGCATAATTATACGTATAGAAATCTGACAGATTTAGTAAAAAAAAATCTATCAGCAGATAAATATCAAAAGTAAAAAAAAAATCCAAAGAAGCTTCGTCGGCACATTAATCGTCACCTTTTTGTTTTTAAGGAAAAAAAAACGCAAAAACCATTGGAGTCTGCCATGCCAGGTGCGTTGGGTGCAACTGCAACACATTTATAGTGCTCATAAAGAGGCCGATAGTGCTGTAGCAACCGTTTCCTGCTCTTATGTGCAACAGGGACCACGGTCATCGATTGATCGTCGTAACTGTAACGCTCCGAACTGGTGCACGACAACGCACTTCTAACCGCTGCTCGTCATGTCTCATGTGATCGTATGGGATTGTGACTGGTCGGATCTGAATCTGGTCACCTGCCTTTGTTTTTGTTCTAATCCATGATGACTCATTTGTGAGTTTCATTGCTCATGCATGGCGGGCATTGGACACATAATATCGATTTGCATTGCTGAGTAATTAGTTACCAGGTTGAAGTGTGTAGTTTTCTAATATAAAAAAACGTCGGACCATGTACCAATTTAATACCTTGACAAAAGACTGATATCCGCTTGATCTGCCTGCCTACACTACGTGAAAAACATTATGTAGCAACGAGGCAAATTTTTTTAGGGGTGGCTGGTGATGAGCCACTCCTATAGTGACATGCTCGGGAGCCCAGAGACCAGCCGTCCCTACAAATAGAACAGCAGGGGCGGATTTATAAAGACGGCTGATAATACCAGCCGTCCCGCTATGTCCATTTATAGGGGCGACTGAATCACCGGCTGTCCCTACAAATACCGAACCGACAATAAAATTCTAATATATTAAGCCGGTTTGCTTCGCCCGTCGCCCTCTCTTTCTCTCCTCTTCGCTCCCTCTCCCTCTCGACGCAACCTCCCGAAGCGAACAGGGGAGCCTAGGGTTTCGCCTCCCCGCTGCCGGCCGTCCCCACGGCCGCACCCCCCCCCCCCCCCCCCCCCCCCCCGCGGCGACGTCAGCGGCCGTCCCCATGGGCTCCCCTCCAGCGGCGGTGCCCCCGGCACGGCCGAACCCGGCGCACCGGCCCTTGCGCCACGGGCGCCCGACCGTGGCAGCCCTGCCACAGGCGCTCCCCCTCCCAGCGTGGCAGCCTAGCCAAGCCCCAGCTGCGGCTGTTCCGAGGCGGCGGCCTGGGCGCTTTCGCACGCTGGATCTGGTGCTTCCGGACGCGATGGGCCCTGCACAGTACGCCGGCGGCCTCTCTCCCCCTGTCCCTCCAAACGCCGTCGCAAGAATTGCCTCCCACATCAACCTCAGGTACCACGATCCAGATCCCAAGTCGCTACTGCACCACCATGCCTAATCCTGACGGCTGTAACTTCCGCTGTCTTCCTCGCTACCTGCTGGTGGACACTGCTGATGCTTCAAATGTATGGACCACACGACACGCTCAAGGTGTTTGATGCATTGCCTTAGAGGAAGACCAAGTGCCATATTCAAGGTGTTCGCCGAGAAAGTACCGGTGATAGAAGTGTGCAGGTGCCTTCTGATGCCCTTTTTCCATAAGATTGGCTTCTTGCAGTTTGTATTCCAAAACAATTTTCTGAGTCTTTAGATCAGGGTACAACTTCTTGTGATTTTTGGGCAGATCATGTAGAATAGAATGTAATAGATGAAATGTGTAATTTAAATGTTTTCAGCAGTAATGTCACCTCTACATGTTAACGCGATCGGAACAAAATACCTAAAAATTATTACAGGTATATGATTAGTGTTGGTACCAATATAAAACTTATTTTACCTTAGGACAACAGGAACGCAACATGAAACCAGAGCATTTCGATCGCGTTACATGGTACATACATATATCGATGCATACATTTGTCTAATCTTCCCACTTTGTGCAACTGCTGCAAGTATAGCCTATCAGAACTTTGCCCTTCATGGTTATATCAGTTTGCTACCTACCAACTAACATTACATTCCAGTTGGGAGATCCAATATGATAGGGGCTGGGTACACATAATGATAAAGGCTGTAGCTATGGGCATTTAGTTTAGAGTTGAACTTTTCGCTTGCCTTTCTATGTCTCAGCTGACTGTACATTTTCTATGGGCATTTAGTTCCATTCCAGAGATCCATTGGCTGCTTCAAGGGACAGCTCTATTTCCTCTGTTTAGCAGGTTAGCACCATGTATGATTTTTTTTCGCAGGAGCTCTGATAAAATGGCTAATATACTTTCTTAAAAATGCATATATACTTGCATAAAAAGCCTGCGTAAAGTAACACCAGAGTTTTAAGGACATACCACTGTCTCTACACAAATTCGAATATTTTGAAACTCAATTAAGATCTTGCCCATATTGATTTTTCCCATTTTTTCAAGTCCTTGTTTGTTTTGCATTTGAACATAATGGCTAATAGCTTCATATGCATCATAGGTCCTTAGTTTTGAGCCTGGACAAATCCCAGTTGCATAGATGCTAAACTGGAATTGTTGTATTTGACATAAGTAACTTAGATTGGAAGATCATCAGTAGCATCTAGCATATGTATATATGAGTTTGTTCCTTCTCTATTCTATGAAATGGGCACAATCTCTTGCCAATTCTATGCTTCTCTCATTTGAGATACTGACATATTGCTTCTGTATTTTCAATTTGTCCTCATTGTCTTCTATGCCTATATAATATATAGTAATCAAATTTAGGATCTTCTCTGTTGAGATTGGTTTATATGTACTTTTCTAGCTTTTGCAGGCCTATTCTTTACCTTGCAATGCAACTATTCGTGTTTGAATGTCTTCTGGGATGCCTAATTACTTGGACCACATCCTCACGAGAAATAACAAGTTGTGACGGCACTTGTAGATTGTCAGTATGCACCTGTGATTCTCTTCACATTGTTCAAGTTGAAACCTTCTAGTATCATGCTAATGGTTCTAGTATTAAGCTTGCGTCTTGGACATGCCTGTTTCTGTCAGCACTACTCGATGAAATGGATGGCAGCGGGGGAGACGGTGACCAGTGATGGCAGCCGTCTCAGGGGATCAAAGAGGCTCTAGACAACGACGCCAGCGACAGCACAAGGTCCACAGCACGGCCAACGGTGCAATCCGAAACCAACAAGAAATCAGTCTATGATGAAGGTAACCGAGGTTGTTTTGTTCGCATGTAAACGCCGTTTGTATGCACAGCAGGCTGGCTTTGATGCCTACCTGATCCCGGACATCAACATCACCTGAACGTTCTGTATTCTGAATGTTTTTGTTTTCCTTTTTTTTTTGGTTATTATATACTTTGTGCAGGCACCATGTAAGAGGAGCCAGAAGCTAGGGGACAAAATCACGGCGCTTCAGCAGCTCGTGTCTGCTGAGGCCGCGTTCCGCCACCGCGACGCGGCCTTCACGGAGGATCACTGGCGCTGCCTCGGCACTCTGTAGCCGGCCGGAGGATGCTGCCATGGTTCAGTTGGTAGGTAGGAGCACGAGACTCACGCGCTTTTTGAGGTTATTATTATAGTATGCGAATTATATATGTTCCGGTCAGATTTGAATTATATATATATATATATATATATATATATATATATATATATATATATATATATATATATATATATATATATATATATAGAACTACTATCCTGTAGCTGGCTACAGAATAACTTATTCTGTAGCCACTTTGAGTTATGATAATTACTATGTTAATTTACGAGATTATAGTAACTCCTTACTAAGTGGTTTAATATAACGTTATGGTAAATATCCTCATGTGTTATAGTAACCCAACTATCGTAAATATGTATTGACATTATGGTAAATTAGTATATAAAATTATAGTAAATAGAGGTGGCTACAGAATAACTTATTTTGTAGCCGGCTACTGAATAGCCTCTCCCTATATATATATATATATATATATAGCTGGCTACAGAATAACTTATTCTGTAGCCACTTTGAGTTATGATAAGTTATTCTATGGCTAACTGTAGAACAGTATATATATATATATATATATATATATATATATATATATATATATATATATATATATATATATATATATATATAACTACTATTCTGTAGCTGGCTACAGAATAACTTATTCTGTAGCCACTTTGAGTTATGATAATTACTATGTTAATTTACGAGATTATAGTAACTCCTTACTAAGTGGTTTAATATAACGTTATGGTAAATATCCCCATGTGTTATAGTAACCTAACTATCGTAAATATGTATTGACATTATGGTAAATTAGTATATAAAATTATAGTAAATGAAGGTGGCTACAGAATAACTTATTTTGTAGCCGGCCACTGAATAGCCTCTCCCTATATATATATATATATATATATATATATATATATATATATATATGTTCTGGTCGAATTTGAATTGTAAATTTGAATTTTTTTAGTGGAAAAATATACTGTAGGGGCGGTTGGTACTGTAGCCGCCCCTACAAATCGATTTGCAGAGACGGCTGGTGTTACTAGCCGCCCCTACAAATCTATAGGGGCGGCTAGTAACACCAGCCGCCCGTACAAATCGATTTTTTAGGGCGGTTCCCATGTAAGGGTGGTCTGAGAACCACCCCTACAAATGCATGATTTATAGAGACGGTATGGTAGGAACGGCTGGCTGAGCCGCCTCTACAAACGATCTGCAGCCGCCCTACAAAGCGTTTTTCACGTAGTGCTAGAAGGCTGTTGCAAGTCATTATCAGTCCTGTGGAAAATAGATACTTCCTCCTGTCCTGCGAATTCCTGGTACAAAGGCCTAATGGTTAAAAAAAAACTCTATTAGCAGTCTGTCATTGACATGGATTTTGTAGATATCATGTGTCTGGGCCAAAAGAAACCCCGGTTTATTGGGACAGCAAATCAAAGTGGTTGCCCTTGAAGGATCGAGACAGCGATATCGAGAGGTAAGTGAGAGAGAATCAAAATTCTTCTAAAGAATTGACTTATATCCCGAAATCAACCCAAACAGATTTTTCTTGTAGACTCCTACGACACACAAGTCAACAAGTGACAAGATAACACTAAGAATCGAGCCACAGTCACAGAAATTCTTGGAGCGTGGAGGTTCTGCACCAAAACCCAGAGGTTCCATGCTATTTGTGCAGAAGTAGAACGCGGCAGTGGAAGTTCTCCAAAATTCAACCAAACGAAATCCAATCGGCACCAAACTTTTTACACATCTATACTAGGATACCGTGACTTTATCGCCAAGAGTCTTGACAAAAATCTCAATGCTTGGCCAAGAAAATCGATTGTTTTCTTCTCAAATTGGGGTTTTCACAACATTCTAGAGAGAAGAGTTTTGGGAGCCGCTAGTACAGAAAGCTTAATTACTGCTAGGACTTTCACCGTCGGTCATGAGACAACAGGCGCCAGCTCCCTTCCGGGTGACCCACTGGTGGTGATAAAAGTTTTCACCGCCGTCCCGGCGTATGATAAGGCGGTGAACACAGTGCCGGTCTTCGCCACCGCATCGTACGCCAAACCGGCAGTAGAACATTTTAGCACCGCCGGTTATTGGTCCAATGCTTGACGCATGAAGAGGATAGACATTTTCCCAAGACCTCAAGGCACCGAGAGGAAGCAATGAGAAGCACCAAAATCTCAGCTCAAAGAATTCTCAAGAAAATCACCAAAAGATCATGAAAAGAGAGGTATTGGGGGCTTGGAACAAGGTACATAGAAGCTGGGCTTGAAACAATGGTTTGCTCAAGTTACAAGGGTCCCAAAACCACACAAAATTGTGCTAAAAGATCAGCTCAAGCAGCAACAAGAAATTCTCCCAAAAATCATCATGAAAATCATTGAAAAGAGGCATTTTAGATTTTGAGGACAAAAAGTGGTGCGCGAATTTGATCTCTTTATTACTTCATCATGTATGATTATAAGCCACTCCTAGCAGATTTCAAAGCTTGGATGGCATAAGGATCAATGAAAGAGACACTCCTCTCTTCCTAGCTCTAACCAAAAGCTCTCAACCTAACAAATGAGTGTCTAATCTACAAGGCTTGGCCTCACAACCAGCCATCTCCCATATATATAGGCACTTGGCTATTTCTCAAGTTGCCTTTACATGAAGTACTCAGCCCAAATACCCTCACGGGTACACAACCGTCCAAGTTTTTCTTCATCGATCCAATGGACCTGGCACCTTCTCGACATCGTTTCGTCTTGACACAAGCTTCGAGATGCCACTACGTGTGTGCCGATCTGCCACTCCCCGGTGCTGAGGCCCAATACCAATCAATCCCATCGCTGATGGTTTTGAGGCCCAAAGCACAAAATCGTCCACGTCTGGTTTTGAGGCCCAAACTACCAAACCTTGCTCCAATGGTTTTGAGGCCCAAACCATCAAATCGTCCATCCCTAGTTTTTTAGGACCAAATTGACAACCCATCATGCTTGCCTCGCTAGTCATGACTAGCCGATGTCAATGCATATTCGACCTTTGCCAAGGTTGATGCCTTCGTCTTCCTTCGTGTCTTGATCGATGCTATTTTATCACCCATGTAGATGCATGTACGGTCTCTGCTAAGTGCCATGATGCTATCGTCTACCTCCTTGACTTGCCCGACATCATTTCCATCACCAATGCACGCTTGCTCTCATGTGCCCAATGTGAGCTGCATGGTCTCCCCTTGATCTTCTCTATTGCCATCAACCATCTTGGCGCACCCAACACCTGCACATTCACAAGCCAAGAGAGATGTTGTACAACACAATCAATGCAACACACCACAACACCTCCGGTTAGCCATTAGCATAATCGAGCACTTATGAATATGAACTCAACTTGGAAAGCCTCATACCTCTCAACTTGTGTGTCAATCATTCTCACACATTGGTGAGACCGATACACTTCTCAACATGATCTTTTAATCTCCACCTTGATAAATGCATTGACCAACACTAATGCCCAACAAAGAAGGTTTGAAGGCAAAATAGAAAATTCTCATTCGAGTACCCAAAAAGCCAGGTAAAAGCAAACACAATGCCACTAGATATGAGGAAGCATAATGAAAGCTCCAAGTAAAAACTTGGTATTTTTGTAATAAAGTTATTGTTTATGTAATTTTCTTCGTTGGAACTATGTGTAATTTTCTTTTAGACCCTTTGGTATTTTTGTAATAAAGTTGTTGTTTATGTAACAAACACTGCAATGTATCATTGTTATTATCGTCTCATGTGTTAATAAACTAAAATGCATGTGATGTGCATTCGATTTTGTTGAAGAAAACCTAGTGTGATACGCTGCACGCGAGCGGACAAACCCGCGCCCATCCTCCCGAAACTACCCTGCGCCAAGGAAGGACATCGTGCGCAAGGGCGCACGGTGGTGGCGCATGCCCCACTCCAGTGCAGCAACGGCAGCCTATGCCTAGCGAGCGACACGGAGGCATCCAGCCGTCAACGCGAAGGCTGCCCATCCCCTCTTTTGTTAGAGCACCTCCAAGAGTACCAAAACACTCTTCCAATCTAGGATTTTTGGCAGAATAGGAAAAAACTATCTCCAATAACTTCCAATCCCACCTCCCAATCATTTAGCACTTGGGGAAAAAATGTCCCCTTACGCGTAAAGATGTGCGGACTCCAAGTCGCACGTATCCCCTCCCACCGCCATCTAAACATGTATATCCTTCGGCCAATCTAAAGGTGGATGGGCGGGAAAAGAATAAATAATAGGAAAAGGTTCCTGATGCAAAATGTACAAGAGAGAAAGAATATATAAAGTGGTTAGGATAATTTAGAAATAGTATAGGATTCCTGATGTAAAATTTTCTTCTACATTTAGGAGTGAATTATTGAAAATAGTTAAAGATGATCTTATTTATGTCTCCCGGTACTTTTTGGCGAGTTGGAAAACTCTATTGTATTGGGAAGAAAATATTGAGAACTTTTGGAGATGCTCTTAGATGGTTTTTATTTGCTCTTAATTCTAGTGACAATCTGCTTCGTCGTTTCTTTTTTATGCTTTTGTGAGCCCCCGCTATCTAACAAAATTCTAAGAAACAGACAAACAAGAGTTACAATTTAATTATAAGAAAATGTTCCCATGTCTACCCAAAGAAAAAAACTGAATTGAATCAAATTATAAGTAATCTGTTTTTTGTAGAACCTTATTAAGGTTCTTGGAATAAGATCAATTCTAGGATCAAAATAGTTTTTTTTTGCGAGACCCAGCTATAGACGCAGACGCTCACATACACGAGCGTACACTCACCCTGAATTGAATCAAAATCTAAATAATGTATTTTTTTGTAGAACCTGATTGCTAAAACCTTATCTTGGAATAAGATCAATTCTAAGGATCCAAATATCTTTTTTTTGCGAGACCCAGCTACAGGCAGATGCACTCACATACATCAGTGCACACTCACTTCTATGAACGCATGCATGCACACCCTACCCCTATGAGCACCTTCGAAGAACTAAGTTGGACCGACAAATATCGAGATTGATGAAGTCACCACAGGCGTCTCGCTGTCGATGGACACGTGCCTATCACTAAAATAATAGCGCCAAATCCTATAATAAATTCAGAAAAATGTGAACACCCATGTCAAGTCGATGACTTGAACTCGGGTTTCACCTCAAGAAACCCAACCAGCTGAGTAGCGCTCAGTTCACGTATCCAAACAACCCTTGTGTTCACTGTAGTAAGAATGTGTAGCTTCTCTATTCCATCTGCTCTTTACTAAATTGAATCCTCACTGGCTCACTATCACTATCTGTTACACTTTGCGGCATCAAGCGATTTGTGTTCTCCCCTATATAGAATTGAACCAAAATTTGTTGTTTGTCCTTATGGTGCTGGTTTTGGTCACATGTTGGCTGATTCCTTGGTGATCGGGAACATGGTTATCGGGGTTTATGATGTATCAAACTTTGTAATTTCGTTGAACAAGTAATGAAAGTGTTATCGTTGTGGGAAAAGTGCCTCTATCTAAAACTAACGTTTCGGTTAGAACAAACGAAACTATTATATCAGAAAACGAAAACTAGGCCCGTATGGATCCTTAGAATTGAATTTATTTTAATAACCATAATTTAGAAACATATTAATTAAGCTAATATGATTGTATATGGATTATATTTGTATATTATTGTTGGCTATACGAGAGAGATACTTATGTATTGTATTTCTACCGTAGGGGAGCGAGTGGAAGAACATGTTATAAATTGCAAAGTAGAAATATAGAACGTTGATCTATAGAATCAACTTACATCTCTCACCCTATAAATTTGAGATAAGCTTATATGTGAACTTTAGAAAGTAGTGGAATACCAAATTCTAAGCCAAATAGCCTAGTTTATTAAGTAGATTTTAATTTCTCCAAATAAAAAGATCCAAATGGCAACTTATATGAATTTCCGTGATATGTCAATGGGGTGTCTTCCCCGTGTGCAGATCTCATTCTTTATAAGGTTTGTGAATGGTGAAACTGGCCGCATTGTATTTGTCAATTGCAAAGCTTCAGAACTAACTGCAGACCTGAAAACAAGTGTAACCATTGTTGCATTAACTGATCTCTCCCTCTCCTTATAAGAACATCTCTAAAATCTACTCTCTAAGTTATTATTTTGAGAATTATTTGTGCAAATGTTGTTTTCCATATATTTATATTTTTCAACATATTTTTTATCTTGTACGCAGTCTAGAGAACAATTCTCGCTCTTTATCTTTGGCTAGCAAGAAACTCTGAATAGAGGATATCTACATTTAGATATCCAATTGAAGTGCCTGTTTGAGTGTAATTTATTTTACCAAAATCTCTAATCCTATAAATTCGAAAAGATGTAAAAAGCCTCTTGGAGATTCTCTAACACGATTGGTTATGAGGATTGCTCTGAGGGACCTCCCAAAGAAATTTGCATGCATCTTAAAGCAACTTACATAGTGTTTGGTTCGGTCCTATGTAACGTAATCCATTTACACTGTTAACCGTTTGCGTTAAGTTCTGTTTGTTTCAGCCTCAACCGCAATCAGATCCCATGTAATCAGATACCGTAGTATACAAATCGAATACGCCTCCCAACCTTCCGTAATCGGATAGCACGGCCGCACAGGACCTGGATAGCCCAGCACAACACCCCGCATCCATCGTCTTCGACTCGGCGTTTTCTATCATCTCGGCGAGGCGTTTCATGGCGACTCGTCAATATCGCCGCAGTAGTTTCTCCTCCACCCAGTCTTCCGCAGTCCGTCCCTCCTCCACCCAGGCTCGTCGCCACTGGCGAGCGCGAGGAGGAAGCCCACGCATCTGGCAAGGACGGCGGCGGCGAGACTACTACCCACGTTCATCTCCAAGGACAGATCTACACCGGCTGATGGGCTTAGGGCGGCAGCAGCGTGGACGCAGATGCATCTCAACCTAAGGCTGGCTGCGCGGTGGTGGCGCCGGTCATGGTCTTTAGTTATGTGGGCTTGTGTTTCTTGCTCAGCACCGGACTGCTGGGAGCTCTCGCACTGGCCAGACAACTTGCCGCCGGGCAGTTTCTGATGGGCTTGTCTACTCCACACTCATGTGTTTTATGAAGAAACAGCACACGGGTGTTTTCAAGCATAAAAACACACGAATTCTAGCCCCCAAATAACCATGTGTTTTTTTTTTAAATCTAGCACACGTTTTTTTTTGTAGCCTAGGTAACACAAGAGTTGCAGTCCAGAAAGAAAATCCATGTGTTTTTTCCTTAACTAGCGCACAAATTCTTTTAGGGGGAAAAACCGTATGTTTTAGGAGAAAGTAGCACACCGATTTTGTGGCTATTGTAATTTGTTGTAGTTATATTCTGTTGCACTTGTAGTCTGTCAGAGAAGAACACTTAAAGTGGAAGCACAGCTGAAGATTACAACGCATACATAGGCTAATTGAAGGCAACCTGGGATTAAATCAACCAACACACAACAACCAAAAACAACTAGTGCTGTTGGTCAACACAGGGAAATGCATACTTGCCTTCCGACGCAAAGCTTCAGTCATATGTGGTAGGCAGGCTACAACAAAAGATCAAATCCAACCATTTCATCTCTAAATAAATATTATACATTAACCAAGCCGTATTAGCATTTGCATTGTACAAGTCGACAAGAGCAACCTGACAAACCCAATCCCTGAAGTAATTGAACTATAAATCCATTTCATCTCTAAAAATTCAGATAGACGGGTGTAGCGGTGTCGACGAAATATGGTCGGCAGTCTACCTAGGGGTATGCCCAAGGTAGTAGATTGTCGGCAGACAGATGCACAAGCCACAAACAAGACGGTGACGCAAGACAGACATGAGGTTTTATCCAGGTTCGGCCGCCAAGAAGGCATAATACCTACGTCCTGCGTCTGGTTGTATTGCTGTATGTCAATGAGAGATGTTTTTTAGAGGGGTCCTCTGCCCGCCTTATATAGTCCAGGGGGTAGGGTTACAGATCTGGAAACTAATCCTAGCCAGTTACAATTACCATAGGTGGCCGGATAAGGATTCCTATTCTAACCGATCAGGATCTTGCTTGATCTCCAAATCTGCCTTGACTCCTTGCGCGGGACTCCGAACAGGTTGGCCAGGCCACGCGTCGTCTTCCAGTGGACCAGACCCCCTGATCCGGGCCGGCCCAAGCCTAGCCGTAAGGGTATAGGGGTTAATACCCCCACAGCTAGTCCCCGAGCACCATGTATTATGCTGCGACACGCCATTGGATCTCCTTCGACTAATGTGATCCGTCTTCATGTCATCTTCAACTGATTGAAACATTGACCAATCAAATGTGTCAGCATTCTGATCAGAACTGAGAGCAGTAGACCAGAATTATAGCCGAAGATTCCGGTTGTCCGAAGAATGCATGGTGCTCTTAAAGAAAAAAGAAAAAGATTTCTTTCCTTATCAAGTGTGCCCACTTGTATTTCTGATAAGAAATGTAAGTAGCCCTTAGACAGTAGTAATCTTGGCAATCAGTCAAAGCATAGGGGTCAATAAAATAAACACATTCACCGCAAGGTGAAGTGTGCCCACTTAGTCCCCGAGCCTGGTAGTAGGTGACGTAGGCACGTGGTGCCATGGTCTAAAAAGAATTTCCGCTGAAGTTAAGAATCCAGTCGTCGTACAATCAATACGAGATGCACCGGCAGGTGCATCGTACCAATGTAGTCACCGAGCTTGCTGAAAGGAGAAGTATAAGCCTTGTAGCAAGGTCCAAATAAATGCCTCTCGACTATATGTGAGTACATGTCACATGTAGCCGAGGAGAGCAATCGCCGAGCATTCTTCGGAATAGTCCCCGAGCATGGTAGTGGTCGGAGCAGTCCCCGAGCACGGTAGTGGTCGAAATAGTCCCCGAGCACGGTAGTGGTCCGGACAGTCCCTGAGCACAGTAGTGGTCCGGGCAGTCCCTGAGCACAGTAGTGGTCTGGACCATCCCTGAGCACGAGACATGCAGCGAAGAAACGAATGCTGCTTATACTATTATTTGGTGTATTTATTTATCTTCTTACTCTGTCAAGTCCAATCTGACACGTCTGGTCCAAAAAACAGACGGGTATAGCACGTCATACTGCCTTCTTGTCCTTTCAAACAAACAGTCTCTTGGCACCTGTAAGGAGGTGCGTCAGTGTGGGCCCTCTCACACTATCAACGAAGATGTGCATACACTGATAACAAAGGGGCGCATATATTGGCATAGATCTCGAGGTTGTGAAAACAACCGTCTGCGGTGCGTGCGCACGTCCCCCAAGAATCTCGGGCAGACAAAACAGCGGAACTCTTGGTTATTTATAATATAGAACTGGTAAGTTACTTTTTACCGATCCCCATTACCATTCGCCACCACAGCCTTCTTCTTCTTCTTGCCAACCCTAATACCTCCGAGATCATCACCAATCACCCCTCCACCGTATCCACCTCCTTAGCAAGGGCGGATTCATGGCGAAGAGTGACGCCCAGAAGAAAGCCGGAGTCATGGCGAAGGAGTGGTGGAAGTCAAGAAGCAACGAGCAGACCATCGAAGACCTCGTCATCATGGGAGTACTCCACAACAAGACACTCGCAGGATGGCGCGCGCCGGAAGGAGAAGGGTACCCCGATCCACAACCAGGTGAGATTGTGGTTTTCGAAGATTTCTTCAAGCAGGGTTTTGGGGTTCCAGTGCACCCTTTCCTTCAGGGGCTCTGTTTGTATTACGAGATTGGGATTTGCAATCTGCATCCCAACTCGATTCTTCTTGTCTCCACCTTCATTCATCTTTGCGAAGCATATGGTGGCTTCCAGCCCCATTTCGACTTCTTTCGCCATCTTTTCTGTCTGCGGAAGAAAGGAAGCGGTGGCTTGAAGATAGCCAGAGGTGTGTACCTCAATCTGCGTGACAGGATGAAGGCCCAGTACTTGCACTGCCCTTGGAACACATCGCTGGACGACTGGTACAAGAAGTGGTTCTACATCCACGAAGAGCCGAACACGATCACACTGTGCGACGTGGGGTTCATTCCGGAGAAGAAGAACAGCTGGTCGGAGAAGCCCGAGCACTTAGAACGGATCTCAGAACTTCATGGGATGATCCCATGGAAGAAACTGGACAGTCCGAGCATGGTCGGGAACTTCATCAGCCGAAGGATCCAGCCCTGCCAGAGGAGGGTACATCCCGGCTACAAGTACCAAGGTAGCACAGACCCAACGAGGACCAGGCAAGAGGCGCTTGACAAGATAGAAGTCAAAGCCAGGATTGGAGAGCTATTCAACTTAGCTGATCCAAATTATGTCAGGTTGAGCGACATCGAGCATGCTTTCAAGCTGGACCGACCTCCCCCAAACGTAAATTATGCTGCCTTGTACTCGTAGTGTTATGTTGTAATAGAAACTTACTGTGTTATCGCCTTTATGTTTCCCAGATTAATGGTCGTGACAGAGCAGCAGTGTCTGTGTCTCCACCCCTGGTGTGGATTGGCCGCAAGTTGCCGACCCAACCGCCCAGACCAGCGTCGGGATTAAAGATGTCGACTGGGCCGTACTTGGAGTTGGGGAGGAGGCAACGGCCAGAGCTGCTGGTAAGCAGCCGGCGGCCAGCAAGCGTCGTCAGGCCATCTTTACATTATCAGATGATGAAACAGAGGATGTAGACATCTTTCGACTCGTCCCTCGAAAGAGGAGGAGGCAACTAGAGTCGACGGAGCAGGGTGGCTCCTCCGTGCCAGTGGGACTCGCATCGCCGACACTGCAGTGCAGAGGACAAGCGGCAAAGGGGTCGAGCATCAAGCCCTAGCGCTGGTACTGGTCATAGAAAGAGACCCGGTGGCACCCGCAGAGCACGTGGAGCAAGCACGGCCGAAGAGACGCGCCTTCGCCACATCATTCCGTGCTTCCAAGCTGTAAGTATTTGTAACCTTGATGTAAGCTTACAATTTATATTGAATACTGTTGTCTTCTGAACTTATCTCTGATATATTAGGTCGGCGTCCACCGAAAATCCCAACCAACTAGCCGGGAGCGGCGTGGCTCCGCCAGCAATGTCGGAGAAAACTGCCCAGCAGCCGGCTATGGAGGAACCTGTAGCAGAAAGTCCGCCGGAGCCTCAGCAGACGAGCGGCCAGACAACAGTCCCCGAGCAGTTGGTTGAGAGGAGAGCCGAGCCAAGTACAGGTGCTCCGAGCACTAACCCTACTGAGGGGGACACTTCAGCACTAAGGGTAATAGACCAAACCAAGGAGCAACAGCCGGAGGTGGCACAAAGCACGTTTGCCGATGCTATGACCCGTGGGAAAGCCATAGTAGTCGCAGAAGCTGCAAATTCCGGACCAGCACCGCTACCAGAAGAAGAGGCCAAAGAGGACGAAGTAGAAGAGGTCCTGGGCCATCCCCAGGACAAGCGACAACATGTATATGTGTCGCGCTGGCAGAACGACCAATGGGTTATGCATGAGGAAATTCCAGAGGTCGAAGAGACCATGAAAGTTGAACGAGCGGCATAATGTCTAGTGATGGAAGTCCAGGTATGTTTTGCTTGACCACTTGATCCTGCTATCCAGTCAAACTGTCTGACTTAGCTTTTTTACATGCAGGACTTGATGAAGACCGCAAGGTACCAAAAGAAGTGCTTCGACTAGATTGAGGGGATCACAACAAGCAATAAAGAACTGGCGGCCGAGGTGGAATGCTTGCGCCACCAACTTGAAGCCGCCAACCAGGAGAGGACAGAGCAAGAGGCACAGAACCAGAACCTGGTCGTCCAACTTAGTAACAAAGAGCAGGAAAAAACAAGTAAGTTGTCACTTTATCACAACAAGTGCATGACACGTGTTGTTGCATTGTTGGTAGTAACAGCTGTAGTGCAGGCTTAGAAGCCGAAGTAGTCCATCTCCAAGAGGAGAATAGCCATGTGGCCATAGAGTGTGGTCGCCTGAAGGAGGACAACAAGAAACTGGCGCACGACCAGTCGCAACTCTGGGACCACACAACCAAGATGAAGGAGGAACTGAAAAGTAAGTGTTCCAGACCACCTTGCTCACTCTGTTGCCCACCTTATCTTGTCGTGGCATGACATTTTAATGTCTTGTGTGGTTTGTAGTTTTAAAAGTCAATGCCAAGAAGCATCTGGAAAACGTGATGAAAGATCATGACGGCTGGAAGGCGCGATGCCTAGAGATCACCGAGGATCAGGACACATGGAAGAACCAATGCCAGGAAGTGGCAACTGGCATTTTGCCCGTCCTCGACCTTATCGACCCAGCGCTTACAGAGGATGTGCCAAGGACTCCGCAGCTCAGATTGGTCGAGAGATGCCGAAAGGCATGGGGATGGTTCCAAGAGTTCATGAAGGAGGCGGGTGAGTACACAGGCGCACATGTGCTAAGCATGGTGCGTGCCCACTACCCCCTGATCGATCTCAAGCGCCTAGAGGCTGGGTACCCGAAGGAGGTAGTCCAGACAAGGCTGAGGAGCTTCGGATGACCCAGCTGGACCTGTCTTCAAAGATAATTAGCGACATTAACCTATGTGGAGGTGGGACAGCACCTGTATAGGGTACGCCATCAACAAGTCAGCTGGAAATGCCATCAGTTGTGAGCCAACCGACGAAGCCTGCAGTCTCGACCAGCCAGGCATCGGCGGGGCCATCCTCTTCAGCTCGACCAGTATAAGAGTCCCCGAAACTCGAGCAGGATGTCGGAAGCAGCGAGTAGCAGGTGCTGCGTGCCCCGACTAGCCAACAGGATAGGCTAGAGCTGTAGAAGAAGGATGTAGTTGTGTTATTATAAACTTGGACCTCTTCAGGCAAGCTTGTAATAACGTAACTGTATATAATCATAAGCTTGTTTGTTTTGTATAAAACGTATTTAAGCTTGAAACTCGTGTTGGTGTAACTAAGTGAGAACATGTTAGCGTTCTGTTTAGTTGTACCAGTTTACTCGACACGTCATCCTAAAAAGTTTGTACGACCCTGATTTGCCATGTGGTCGAAGTGTGAGGTGCGTGACCTGTGCACGCGTAGACGCGGACAAGTCAAACCAGGGGGAACCTGCCGATCACTCGTAGCGTAGAGAGTGGATCCCACGCATGCATTGGGAGGAACCGGAGACAGGGCCTGCTTCGAAAACCCAGGAAGGAATGGTGGTCGGCTTTGACTGGCTAAGTTAGAATAACCGTAAAATTCGAAGTGACACATCATAGTGGTCGGAGAAATCATAATAGCTTTATTGAATTAAATCGAAAGTACAAGAGGAGTACATATCTCAGTAGTTAAGCATAGAAACGCCTAAGCTTGTCGATGTGCCATGAATTGGGTACGTCCGTACCGTCCAGATGAGCTAACCTGTAAGACGTTGGTCGTGTGACTTCCTTGATCATGAAGGGCCCTTCCCATGGAGTTGCGAGTTTATGGACACCAGCCTGATTCGTCTTCCACTTTAGGACCAAGTCCCCGACCATGAAGAACCGCTCTTTAACGTTCTTGTTGTAGTGCCTGCGCAAAATAGCAAGGTATTTGGCTGTACGTACGTAAGAATCGAGCCGCTTCTCTTCTGCACTATTCACATCTAGCTCCCGCACTTCGTTGACCTTGCCTTCGTCGAAGTTCTCGACCCATGCTGATTTGAAAGCTATATCTGCTGGGAGGACTGCCTCAGCGCCGTAAACCATAAAGTATGGTGAGACGCCGGTGTTACGACTGGGCTGGGTTCTGAGGCCCTAGACCACGGCTGGTAACTCTTTGAGCCATCTTCCGGGAGTTTTGTCATTTTCTCTGTACATCCTCTTCTTCAATGCGTCCAAAATCATACCGTTTGCCCACTCGACCTATCCATTAGCTCTAGGGTGCGCCACCAAGACGTATTTTACTACTATGCTCCTTTCATCGCAGAAGTCCCAAAAAGCGTTACCGGTGAACTGAGTACCCAGATCAGTGATGATGCTGTTGGGTATGTCGAAGCGGTGGATGACCTGGTCGAGGAATGTGATAGCCTTTTCTGATGATGCCTGTACCAGAGGCATGTACTCTATCCACTTAGAAAATTTGTCGATCAGCACAAAGACACATGTAAATTTCCCAGGAGCCGGTTTGAAGGGCCCAATCATATCCAGACCCCAGCATGCGAAGGGCCAAGAGGCTGGTATTGTCTGGATCTCATGTGCTGGTACGTGTATTCTCTTGGCGAAGAACTGACAACCCTCACAGTGGCGGACTAGCTTCTCTACATCGGCTACCGCTGACGGCCAATAGAACCCTACTCGGAAAGCCTTGCCGACCAGCGTTCTCGAGGCCGCGTGGTTGCCACAGGAGCCAAAGTGGATTTGGTCCAAGAGATGTTCGCCATCCTCCTGGGTTATACACTTCATCAAGATTTCCTCCTTTGCGTTCTTGCGCCATAACTTGCCATCGACGAGTAGATACTGCTTACTGCGATGTATCAGGCACTCGTTTTCTGTTCGATTAGTGTAGCCACTGCCATCTGTCAGGTACTTGATGAAAGGTACTCTCCAGTCGGGCTCATGAGTGGTCGGAGGTGGCTCGGTGGTGCTCAACGCCGGAACCGTAGCCACCAATTGCTTGTCTAGAGGCTTGTCGACCGTGGGATCTTCCTCTTCGATAGAAGGCGTGAGCAGGTCTTGGACGAATACGCCATGTGGGACTTTGGCTCGGGATGATCCTAACTTTGACAGCGCATCTACTACTTGATTTTTGTCCCGGACCACGTGTGTGTACTCGATGCCATAAAACCTGCCTTCCAGCTTTCTGATCGATTTGTAGTATGCATCCATCTTTTCGCTAGTTGTGTCCCAGTCCTTGTTGAGTTGGTTGATGACCAGAGCCGAGTCTCCATAGATATAGAGACTTTTAACACCGAGCTCGACCGCAATGCGCAAACCATGTAGGCATGCTTTGTACTTGGCAGCATTATTAGATGCTGGGAAATAAATCCTGAGGACGTACCGGAGCTGCTCCTTGGATGGTGACACGAAAAGGACTCCTGCTCCTACGCCGTCGATGTTGAGAGAGCCATCGAAGTACATCTTCCAATACTCGTCGAGCCCCTGAGAGGCAGGCATGCTTAAGTCTGTCCACTCGACGATGAAATCGACGAGTGCCTAAGACTTGATTGTAGTACGGCTTGCGAATTCCAAGGAGAAGGGGCACAGCTCCATTGCCCATTTGACGATGCGCCCGTTCACATCCTTGTTGCTAATGGTGTCTCGCAGAGGGTACTCAGTCATGACCACCACACGATATCCGTCGAAGTAATGTTTCAACTTTAGGGATGTTATCAGTATGGCATAGATCAATTTCTGAATCTATGGGTACCTGGTCTTGGATTCATTGATCACCTCACTGATGAAATAGATTGGTCGATGTACCTTGTAGACATGGCCGGTCTCGTCGCGCTCGACCACCATGGCAGTGGAGACCACTCGATTAGTCACTGCAATGTAAAGCAGAAGTGTTTCGTCTTCTCTGGGAGCAGTGAGGACCGGAGGTGACGTAAGGT
The DNA here is from genome assembly GCF_019320115.1 of Miscanthus floridulus. Taxonomy (NCBI): domain Eukaryota; kingdom Viridiplantae; phylum Streptophyta; class Magnoliopsida; order Poales; family Poaceae; genus Miscanthus; species Miscanthus floridulus. The sequence goes on from NW_027097265.1 coordinate 55,876, forward strand.
ATTGTTTCAGCTGTGTGAAGGCAGCGTCTGCTTCCTTCGATCACTCAAACTTCTTGGATGCTTTGAGCAGTTTAAAGAACGGTAATCCCTTTTTGCCTAATCTTGATATGAAACGGCTGAGAGCGGCCATGCATCCAACAAGCTTCTGAACATCCTTCACCTTTTTGGGCGGCTTCATGTCCAAGATAGCTTTGACTTTCTCCGGGTTAGGGCGTATGCCGTCGTGACTGACGATGTTGCCAAGTAGTATGCTAGAAGGAACACCAAAGATGCACTTTTTTGGGTTTAATTTCCATTGGAATGTGTTAAGGGCTGCAAAGGTGCGTTCCAGGTTGTCAACAAGGGTATGTGCTTCCTTGGTTTTGACAACTACATCATCAACATAAGCCTCGACGAGGTTGTCTTTTATCTCGTCTTTGAGGCAGGCCTGTATAGCGCATTGGTAGGTAGCCCCGGTGTTCTTGAGCCCGAACGACATGGTCATGTAGCAATAGGCGCCGAAAGACGTGATAAAAGATGTCTTGATCTGGTTGTCCTTTTTGAGTGCGATCTGGTGATAACCAGAGTAGCAACCGAGAAAGGAAAGCAGCTCGCAAGTCGCAACCGGCGGTTGAATCTATGACCTCATCTATCCGAGGTAAGCCGAAGGGGTCCTTAGGGAAGTGTTTGTTGAGATCAGTGTAATCAACGCACATTATCCATTCATTATTCTTTTTGCGTACAAGAACCGGGTTAGCTAATCACTCCGGATGATACACTTCTTTAATAAATCCGGCTGCCAAAAACCATGTAACTTCTACCCTAATCGCCTCCTTTTTGTCGCGAGCGAACCGTCGTAGCTTCTGCTTGATAGGTTTGGCCTTGCCGTTGACATTCAAGGAGTGCTCGATCAAGTTCCGAGGTACACCGGGCATGTCAGCAGGTTTCCATGCGAACACATCCACGTTGCTCCTCAAGAACCTGACGAGCGCGTCTTCCTATTTGGGATCCAGGTTGGCCCCGATAAGGGCCGTTTTGCTCGGATCACCGTCGACCAGCTGGATCACCTTGTGCTCCTTGGACTTGACATTCTTGCGTGGAGCCTTGAGCTCTAGGATCTCCAGGTGGTCGGCCGAGGTCTTCTTGGCGTCGAGCATGGTCTCGGCCATGCGAATAGAGAGGTCGTGAGCCTCTGCTATTTTAAAGCTGTCGTTTTCGTAGGTATAAGCTATGTATACATTACCCCTGAGGGTTAGAACTCCTTTCTCGGTAGGCATCTTGAGCACCAGATACCTGTAATGAGGTATGGCCATGAACTTGGTGAGTGATGGTCGACCAAGGATAGCATGGTAGGTGCCGTCGAAGTCAGCGACCACGAAGTTGACGTAGTCAGTGCGAAAGTGGTCCGGGGTCCCAAATTGCACAGGTAGCATAATCTGCCCGAGAGGTGTAGAGCTCTATCCGGGGAGAACACCCCAGAACTGTGCCTCGTATGGCTTGAGATCCGCCTAGGTTATCTTCAGGGCCGGCAGACTGTTCTTGAATAGTATATCGATGGAGCTGCCGTCGTCAATCAGCACTCTGTCGAATTGAACTTTGTTGATACAAGGATCGAGGACCAGGGGAAAACATCCTGGTTCAGGTATTGCGTCCCATTGGTCTTTTCTGCTGAAGGAGATCTCACAGTGAGACCAAGGAGGGAGTCGTGGATCGGCGATGAGGTTGTCGGTGTTGGCCATGTTCAAGCAAGCGCGGGCGAGCAGCTTGCGTTCTCGTTTGGTCTCGATGGACACTTTGCCTCTAATGATGGTGTGCATGCGATCGGTTGGCTTAACATACTTGTGACGGGGATCTACGTCTTCATCGTCGTTATCCTCGTTGCGTTGTTCCCCTGCGTCGTTAGGCTTGTTGGATGTATCCGGAGCCTGTTGACGCGTGTAAATAGACTTGAGAACGCGGCAATTCTCCATGGTATGGTTTGACTTGGGATGGAGCTGGCAGGGCCCTTTCAATGCTTTGGCGTAGTCTTCTTCGTAGTTACGACGTCTGCCACCTTTCTTAACGGTGTTGACCTCGCCGTCGTCTTCCCGAGCACGCTTGCCCCTGTAATCGTCATGGCAGTTACGCCGCTGATTACGTTGGTCGCAGTGATCGCGGGAGTCGTTGCGCTAGTTGTGGCGGTCAAAATTGTCATTCCGACTATGGTTGCCGTGGTAGTTGTCGCAGTGTGGGGGTGGTCGGAGCGTGGAACCCTTGCTGCTTCTTCGATAATTATCTTTTTAGTGTCATCGGTGTCCGCATATTTCTTAGTAGTGGCCAGGAGCGCTGTGACTGATTCAGGTCTCTTGCGGAGGAGCTTATCCCTTAGGGCGTCATGAAAGCATAGGCTAGTGATGATAGCCTCGATTGCCTCGTTGTCGAAGATTGACGGGACCTTGATGCGCATCTCCAAGAAACGCCGGACATACTCGTGCAGTGGCTCATCCTTCCGATCTCGAATCCGCTGCAGATCATATTTGTTGCCGGGTTGCTCGCAAGTAGCAATGAAGTTGTCGATGAAGGCTTGCTTGAGCTCTTGCCAAGAATCAAAGTAGTTCGCCGGCAAGCTGACAAGCCATTGGTGACCTGCATGGCCAACAGCGACTGGGAAGTAGTTAGACATGACGTGCTCGTCAGCCATGGCTGATCTGCATGCAGTTTCATAGAGCATGACCCATAATTCGGGGTTCTCCTTGCCATCGTACATCTAAAGTTTTTCGAGCTTGAAGTTCTTAGGCCATATGACTTGGCGAAGGTGTGGAGTAAACTGCTTCAAACCCAGCGGGCCGTGGGCAGTATCATATTCCATACGGCGATAGCTTTCGTGGGAGGCACGATCGTTGGCTCTCTGGTTGATGCGATCGCGCAGATCACGTCCTCCGAGGTAATGGTGAAGATCGTTATTGCCATCACGGCGATCTCGGTTGCCATCCAGATTAGCCCTACGACCGTGGTTATCGCGGCAATTATCGTGGTTGTCTCGGCGGTTGTTGTCCCGAACGTCACGGCGGTTGTCCTCCTGACGGCGGTTGTCATCCCGACCACCATCATGGCCACCGTTTCCGCCTTGACGGTTATCTGATGGGTCGTTGTTGCGCGAGCCATGTTGGTTGGGTGGCTGTGAGTGACTTGAGTACTGGCGGCTGTGGCTTGACTCGACTGAGACAGATGGAGCCCGGGCTTGATTTACAATCTCTGCGGTCTGGGCCATAGCAGCCGTCAGGTAAGCTTGTATATCATCGCGAACTGTCTGGGTTTCCAGGGTATTGGGTAGCCGTTGCATTGTCATCATAGCAACGGCTATGTTGGCGCTTAGAATCCTGAAGACCTGTTTGTCCCCCACCCTGTCGAAGGCAATGGTGAGGTTGCGTTGCTGGACCCTTATGCGTTGTGCCTCCTCTTCTGCTTCGGCTTCGATTTGTCGACGATTAAACCGGTCAATATTGCGCGCTTCGCGTGCAATCCTTTCTTGTTCTGTTTCACCAACTGCTGGTGGTTCGTCATTACTAACAACATTGATCAAATCCCCTTGCCTTGGTGGGAAAGACGGGAATTGTGGGAACCCTGGGGCATGGTCTGGGATATCTAGATCGTATTCGACGCCTTCATCGCCGTGATGCTGGAGCTCGGTGTGGATGGAGGCATTAGATGTGATGCCAGACGAGGAGCTGAAGTCACCCTCTTGGACTGTGTGGACGGATCCTTCTTGATAATCCTCAATCCGGATCATGTTGACAAAGTTGCGTGGCTTCGGCCGAGGTCGATGTATAAAACATAGATCCGAGCAGCGTTGTATATTATACACGTAGTTGGAGGCAGCGTTTTGCAGGTCGTAGGGCTGGGCCTGGTAGTTCTCTGTCGAGGCTTCGTACTCAGAGAGCCGGAGACCCGTCGCGGAGGTTGGCCGGCGACGAGTGGAGCGCCCTTCAGGAGTAGATATGACCACGAGATCTGTACCAAGTCGTGTAGGACGACTGGCCCTAGCTGGTCAGGTAGATCTGTTGTGGGGAGCGGTTACCTGCTCATTAGGTTGACTTTGAATTGCACTTACCAGAGCTAGGGTTTCAGCGAGTTTGGTGCCGACCCGATCGATGGAGTCGAGTAGGT